>NW_022060061.1:3234761-3484285 GCF_007399415.2 Gopherus evgoodei | reverse complement strand
CAGAGTCTGGGCAGGGCGTGTGCAGGGCAGAGCCCTACCCCCAACAGGATAGCCCCACCCCTGAGGTAGAGCCCCGCCCTGAACAGGATAGCCCCGCCCCTGAGGTAGAGCCCCACCCTGAACAGGATAGCCCCGCCCCTAAGGTAGAGCCCCGCCCTGAACAGGATAGCCCCGCCCATGAGGTAGAGCCCCACCTCTTACCCAATAGCCCCTCCTCCCCTAGGGTCCAGTCAGCTGTGGCTCTGTTCCAGGCCAAGGCCTGCAGGCAAACTGACTTCAGGGGTGGGGTCCCCCGGCTGGGGGCAAGGGCCACCCTGCCCAGCTCATCCTGGCCGGAGCTGGAAGAAGCCCCCCAGGCCCCAGCCCTGCCCAAGGTATCGGAGCTGAAGAAGAGGTTTGAGGCCTAAAAGGCTGGCGGCGTGGAGAGCTGCACCAGGGGGCCCATGCTGAGCTACGGACATTGCTGCACCAGGGGGCCCCCCCTCAGGTGCACCAGGGCTCCACAGGGGCCCAGGAGGTGGAGAGCTGCACCAGGGGACCCCCAGGCTGCACTATGGGCAGAGCTGCACCAGGGCACCCAAAAGCTACACTGCCTCGCTCGGCTCAGGACAATGGGGAGACGCCGCCCTGGCTCCAGCCTGCTCCACAAAGCCCACTGGGGGGCTCCGAATAAAGCTTATGGTGGAACTGCCAGGTGGTTGCTGTTCAATCGGCCGTCCCACAGTGGGGCTCCGCACTCGCGGGCAGCTGCAGTTTCCCCTCCCTTGGCTGACTGAATCCCCACCCGCTGCAAAAAATGTCACTCTGCAAGGGTGAGAGGGCGTGGGCCCCCGTCCCCATTTTTTTTAATTGATCCCAAAGTTAGTTTAATTTACAAACAAATAAAAGTTGCATTTGCACAGAGGAGGGAAAACACAGCTTCTTGTAAATCCAGCTTAAAAAGCCACCTTCCCAGCACCCAGAGGAGCAGGTAACCCTGCCTCCTCGCTGGCCCTGTAGGACTGGGTTCCTACACCTAGGGAAACTGAGGCACAAGAGGTGACATGACTTGTCCAGGGTCACCCAGCAGGTCTGAGGCAGAGCCTTCCTAGCACGACCAGCCTCCCTTTCTAGCCGAGTGTCGGGGCACGGCTTCAGTTACATTGCTGCATAGTTGGGTGCAGAGAAGGGGTAAAATTAGCACCGTGGGCACCAAAATGCCCTGGGTCCGAGGCCCAGCTCCTCAAAGGGCTGGAGGTGCCTAACTCCCATCGATTCCAATGGCAGCCTAAATCCTACATGGCTCCCAGCCCTGCTTCAGGCTAAGGCTGGCGGTGGGGAAAGAGCTGCACCAGGGGGCCCAGGCTGAGCTGTGGGCGGAGCTGCACCCAGGGGGCCCAGGCTGAGCTGTGGGCAGAGCTGCACCCAGGGGCCCACCCTGAGCTGTGAATAGCTGGTCCCATATCAGGACCCCAGCCCTGCTGCAGTTAATTGTATGATCACAGGGCCCCTGAACCCCCGTCAGCAACCAGCCCCTCCCGGTGCTAGGTGAACAGGGAGGTTGTGAGAGGCAGCCTGGGCAGTGACCCCCCGGGGAGGGTGGGGTGCGGAACTGACCAGTGGGCGGGCATGGGGCCAGGAGATCCCAACTCCGGCACTTTCAAAGCGCAAGGGCCATGCTCTGGTGACGTTTGCTCCCAGCTCTCACAGCTCGGTTAATTTCGGGTCTTCCCGGGAGGACTGAAAGGAGAGAAGAGGTGACTGAGGCAGAGAACACGCGGCATCAGCTGACGGCTGGAGGAGCAGGGGAAGCTTTCAGCCAGGCACTGAGCATGCCACGGAGGCGCTGGCGGCAGGCAGGGGGACAGATCTCAGATGCAGCCTACAGCGAGGAAGCATCGACCAGGGGCTGTAAAGATGGCAGCTGGCTGGGGAACTGGGTTCCTAGCAACCCCTGATGCTGGATGGCCTGCTGGGCAAACAGCTTCCCTCCCCCATCTCCCTCCCTTGGAAGCATGGGGAACTCCCTGCCACTACATCAAAAAGTTAAGAGGCTGAGATGTTCAGAGCAACGAGCCACGGGTGGCATAAAGGCAGAGCCAGCCCAAGCTAAAGATCCACAAGCCAAGCCCAAGGCTCGGGAACCGCTCCTGGTACAAGTGACTAATGGGGCAAGGAAATCCGCCCCCACGCGGCTTCTACTGCAGCTGTGTCTGGAAGCTTAAGGCAGAGGACGGCTGCTCCTGCTCCAGCCTCACTGATGGGGGGACAGGCTGCCCCATGCAGGGAAATAATCTTAGCCCCGGTGCAGGCCAGGGGGACAGCAATGGGGTGGGGTTGTGCTGTGGGACACGGCGGCTTGGGTGAAAAGGCCACCGACACCGGCTCCAGGGGGATGCCGCACATGGGAGAAGATTCCAACAAGTTTTGGTTTAAGGGAGGGATGAATCACGGCCCAGCCAGAGGACAAAGATTTGGATCGTTAAGTTGGGTGCAGTTTGGTTCATTCCCCAGGGACAGGACAGCAAAAAAGGCTGCCCAGTTGTTTTTTGAGTTATTAGTGTATTTCACTGCTCCCCCTACCATGAGAAATGACCCCAGCGGCCGCCCAGGTTTGAGTCCAGTAAGCCCAGCCCAAGGAGCAGCTCCATCAGCTGACAGCCGCAGAAGGCTATTATCCTCTGCATTCACCAGCCACTAGACAGTGATGTGGCACCTTCCACGCACACCCAAGAAGGCTGCAGGTTTTGTAGAGCACCAGGGGGAGGGGGAGTGATAGATAGGGAAACTGAGGCACGACAATGAAGGGACTTAAACCTGTCTTCCCCTACCTTCCGTCTGCACCTCGGGCTGATGTGTATTAACTAACCCAGGGGATCGGTTTTTTAAACAATGCATAGACACGGCTGTTTCCCTTCAGCAGATTTTTTTAAAGCCAAAACCTTCCCCTGCAGCTCAGGCAGGAGTTTCTAGCTTCCCCTTCTTTCGCTGCTGCGCCAGCCTCGCTTTCACCAGCCCTGGTGCCAACACACAGTCACTCCCCATCTGCAGCCTGCAATGCAAACTGAGGCCGGCTTGGTGACCCGGGCAGCTTCAAGCACAACCCCCCTGCAGCCGGCCCTGGGACAGACAGACGCCGACCGAGGTAGGGGAGATTACAGGATGTGTGAGATGCAGACAGGGGTGGATGGGGGATGGATAAAGTGGTCCACCAGGAGGCGATGTCGCACAGCACCAACACGGCCAGCAGTTTCGTGGGCAAGCTGCCCTGGGCCGACCCTGGCTGGGCAGCACCCCCCACTCCCCTGCAGCAGCAGGGCGCAGGTGGAAATCCGATGCACCCCACGACGAAGACGTCAGCTTCTTCCAGCCAGCAGAGAGCAAGGAGCCCCCGCTCCAGGTGTGCGGCTGGCTCTGGAACTGCAGGGTCCAGCCGGTGCAGAGTCTGCCAGTCCGGGGAGGGGGTGTGTGTGACCTCCCCCTCCCCCCAGGTCAGATCAGCCGCTCCTCGGGGGGCAGTTGGAGGTTAGCGTTCGTCACCACCCGAGCACCCACCTGCTCCTCGTTGCTTGGCCGGTAGGTGCCCTCCGTCTGCCGCCTCTCCCGCACCTTGAGCACCCCGAAGATCACGAGTCCAATAAGCAGGAGACCCCCAACTAGGGAGGGGACAATGATAGCCGCCAGCCGCTCTGACTCCTGCCGGGGGGAGAGTGAGACAGAACCATAATCACGGCCTGCCCAGCTCCCCGTGGGCGTGGGGGGCAGAGAGGTGCCATGGAGGGGGGACTGTGTTAGCAATGGGAGTGGGAGGCTGATGCAGAGGAGAACACTCCTGCACAGAGGGGAGAACGCTGCATGCACAAGGGAGCTGGGCATTCGACCCAGGGCAGGGTTGGAGCTGAGGATCGAGGGGGGGGGGAAGAGGGGTTACCCCAGGAGCCAACCAGGAGTGTGGGAGGTAAAGACAGGGGCTCCCCAGAGGAAGTGAGCTAGGCCTCCTGCTCCAGATCCCCCCCCTTCTCAAATTGGAACCCCCCCCACACACACACCCTGTACAATATCTCCAAGCTTCCAGCTCAGTTCCACTCAAGTCTCTCTCTCCAGTGCATGCTGGGATAACCCCCCCCCCAAACACACACAGCTGATCTGCCCACCCCCCCGAAGCCTACTTACCGTGAGCCCCGATGCAGGTCTGGGTGTCGCAGTGCTCCCATTCGTGGCTTGATTTAAAAGAGGAATAAAGAGAACAGAGCTTAGCGTGGGGAGGGGTACGGCAAGGGGGTGCGATAGGAGGCTTTGATGTTAAGAGGCCTCTGCTGGAGTACACCCCCCCCCCGCCATCAGAGAGCTCAACCATGGCATTGATGCTACGCAGGCACCAGCACCAACATGCAGCCACCTCTGGGGTGGGGTGTGGCAGCCAGTTAGCCACTGCAGAGCAAGGCAATAGTTTAGGACAGGAAGTGAAGGAGATTCCCAGTTTCAAGTGCACCAGGGCAGGGGGGAGGTTATTTAGGGAGGCAGCAGCCTGGGGTTATCCAAGTGAGCTGTCACATCCTCTCTAAATTATCACCCGCCCAATTCCTGGAAAATTGCCATATGGAGTGACCTTTAATGACCGCAGTGGGACAGTGCCCCCTACCAAGCCCAGCCCCTGCACCCTGTAGCACAGCGCCCCCTAGTGCCACAGTGAGACATTGGGGTCAGCACTGACTGCGCCCCCCCCACTCCACTCCCTGCAGCACAGCACCCCTCTAGCACCACCCCAGGGGGGGGGGCTTCTGATTCTGCCTTCTGGGGGCCCCTCACCAAGCAGACAGTATCACTTCCAGCAGAAACCGCCGTTTGCCTGAAGGTCTCTGCTACCCTGACAGCAACTTGGTCCAATGCCACCCCCCAGGAGCTCAGCGCAGCAAGAGAAACGCGTCAACCACCAGCCCCCTCTACCACCTGGGGAGGTGTGATGGAATTCCCTGCCCAGCAGGGGGCAGCAGTGCACACAAGCCAGCCCCTATGCTCATCCAACCCAGCCCCCCCAGCTCTAACCACTAGACCCCCCCACCCTCCCAGGGCTGGGGACAGAGCCCAGGTGTCCTGACTCCCAGCCCACCCTGCTCTAACCACTCATCCCCACTCCCCTGCCAGGGCTGGGGACAGAACCCAGGTGTCCTGACTCCCAGCCCACCCTGCTCTAACCACTCATCCCCATTCCCCTGCCAGGGCTGGGGACAGAACCCAGAAGCCCCCGATTCCCAGCTCTAACCACTAGCCCTACTCCCAACAAGTCTACCCAATATTGATGGTACAACTCAACCGCCCCCCTGGGCTCATCCCCACAATCCCAGCTCGGCTCCCCCATGCACCATCCAGCCTCCCAGGGCGCAGGACTCTGCCTCCAGTCTGTAGGCAACACACTATTCTCTGTGCCAGGCCAGCCGCTCCCTTCCCCTGCCCCTGCCTCGCCATTATGCGGGAAGAGAACTACAACTCCCAGGGTGCCTCTCTCTGCTCCATCCTGCCCTGCCCAGTCCCCAGCCTGGCCTTCAGCCCATGCTCCCAGCTCCAGGGCGGTTGTGCATTGCAATCGAGAGAGCAGGTCAGGCCTGAACAAGCAGCTGGGAGGGGCTGGAGCCCTTCCCAGGACTCAGGTGCGACTCAGAGCTCTGGGATCCAGCAGGAGGGGGCCCCTGGTATGCACAGGACTCTCCCCACACAAGGTGGTAGAGCTGGTCCCAAGCCACTCCCTCCCCCTCCCTACTTTGCTAGTTAATGGCAGAACTGGGGATAGAACCCAGGAGTCCTGGCTCTCAGCACCCCCCTTCTAAATCCCACTCCCCTCTCAGAGTTGGGGATAGAACCCAGGAGTCCTGAGTCCCAGTATACACACCGCTCTAACCACTAGACCCCACTCTCCTCTCAGTGCTGGGGACAGAACCCAGGAGTCCTGGCTCCCAGCCCCTCCCTGCTCTAACCACTCTCCTCCCAGGGCTGAGAATCCAGCAGCCCCTACTCCTACCCCAACCCCACCCCCCAAGCCCTAGATCCTACCAAGGTTGGAAATGGAACCCCAGAGCCATGGCTCCCAGCTGCCCCCCAGCCCACCCCCGCTCTAACCACTAGCCATTACTGTGCAGCCTGGATACAGTTTCCAAGGCAGGCGGAGTCCTTGCTTGATAAGGAATTTGGACCCTCCCCTCCTTTGCCCAGAGCAGTAAGTTACATGCTGGGGGGGGGGGGGGGGAGAAGAGGTTGTTGAAACTGTTTGTTTGATGCATTGGGGGGGGTGTCTTAAAACACTTGTAGGTGACTCCACCTGTAAACAGAGACACACGGGGCGGGGTGCTAAGAGATCAGCCAGACCCAGGGACACTCCCCCAACAGAGGTGACTCACCCCCCCCTGTTCCAGCCGCTCCCTCCCCCACCCCCTCCAGGGTGTGGAGCCACCTGTGTCAGGCTCCGGGACAACTGAAACCACCCTGCCTCACCGTGCCCGCTCCCCCAGGGCTGGTGAGGGGCCCAGGACAGGGCAGGATCAAGCCATAACAAGGAAGGAGCCTTCCACAAACACGCCTGCAGTTTGCCCTGGCAGGAGGGGGGCAGCAGCAACGGCCGTGGGGGACGTCTGGAGACTGAGAGCCACAGGATCTGCCCTGGGAAGCTGCGGGGTGAGGGGGGGGGGGCAGTGTTGTATGCTGGCCCCATTAAAATCTAGTCACCTGCTTCAGGCATCAACTTTATTATATGGATTACAGTAGAGCCCCCATCATGGCCAAGGACCCCACTGTGGTGGGTGCTGAACGTTCTTTATTAGGTGTATTACGGTAGCACCTCGGAGCCCCTCTCCCCCGTCTTGCAGGATACTGTATGTTCCTTCTCCCATGTAATAACACCAGTGGAAGATTTAGTGGGGCGGGGGGGGGAATACTCAAACCTGCCAATCTGGGCCTTGCATGCCAAAGGGTGACATCCCCTCTTCCGACCTCCCTACCATTGCATGCAGGGATCGTTCTTCCGACCGCAGAAATGCAGCCACTAGGGGCGGCTCCAGGCATCAGCCCGCCAAGCACGTGCCTGGGGCAGCAAGCCACGGGGGGCGCTCTGCTGATCGCTGTGAGGGCGGTAGGCAGCTTGCCTTCGGCGGCATGCCTGCGGAGGGTCCGCTGGTCCCGCGGCTTCGGCGGACCTCCCACAGGATGCCACCAAATCTGCTGGACCAGGGACCTCCCACAGGCAAGCCGCCGAAGGCAGCCTGCCTGCCGTGCTTGGGGCGGCAAAATACCTAGAGCCGCCCTGGCAGCCACCTCTGGGGTAGAACAGGGCAGCTGGTTAACAGCCACGCAGCGGCACTGCGCAGGGATCGCTCAGCCAGTGCTGAAATGCAGCCACCTCTGGGGTGGGGCATGGCAGCCGTTTAACCGTGCCCATCACCCCTCTGCTGGTAAACACACAAGAGGGTCAATGCTCTGTATTTTGGTCCGACCCAGGCAATGCTGGGTTGACCCCGGTGCTGCGTCCACATCCCCGGTGACCAGAATCTAAAGCCATGGAGTCCCTCCTTCCAGCTGCCCCAACTAACAACAGCCCAGCAGCAACTTTACTCAAGCTAAGCTGCAGCCTCCTGCCAGGGGGACTTGCCTGCAGCAGATCTTGCTAGCACCGGGATCCAGTGAACGATTCTATCCACTTTATTGCTGGGGGGGCACCGCTGCCCTCTGCTGCATGGAATCAGAACTGCTCAAAGGTGTGTCATAGGGCCTATACTGCCTATAGGGAGGGGGAGTCTCCTTCTGGCCCTGAGCCATTGGAGCAGCAGGATAAGATTTCTGTCCCTATCACCATGAGGAGGAAGGTGTGAGCATAAGGGAAAATCACTCGCTCAATCAGTGATGGAGTTAAGAGAACTCCAGGCTGTTTAACAGCTAGAGCCTACTCTCTGCCCAAAGCTGCGGACAGAACCCAAGAGTCCTGGCTCCGAGCCTCCCTCCCCACCCGGCGTGGAAACAGATGCACTTGACAACCCACCACCTACCTTGGCCCAGGGCCGGCTGTAACATGCACTGCAGGGCCACGGCCAGGAGCAAGGGGTGACTGTAGCCCGCCATCGCTGCCATGGGTGTCGGGAAGGGAGGGGGGGACATGGGGCGGTCACGCCCCCTCTCCCTTGAGGGACTACAATCCTGATGGTGCAACCGTAACGCAGCCTCCTGCTTCCCAGCGTCCTCAGCCCGTTGGGGGGCGTGGGGGGGCCCTTGGAGATGGGGATGACAAGGAAGCGGCAGCCCCCAGGGTTTCACCACCTGGGAAAGGAGAGTGAGAAAGGGGTCAAAGCCACTAGTAACCCCCCCCGCCCCCTCAGTGACACCCTCCCCCAGCTCTGCATCTGTTAGACCCACAGACCACCAAGCCCACCCCTCCACCAGGTCGGCTCTTCTGGGGGCTCTATGATCCGTCCACTTACTTGGATTGGCGTGAAATTTGCTGCACCTCATGGGGGAGCCGGGGAGGGTCCATGGTCTGAATTTGGGGTCGTTTGAGCAAGGGATTTTGGAGCTCCTCCCCCCCAGCATTTACAACCTCTTGTGGAGGTTGGTTGGTTTGCTTCCGTGCACCCCCGGGGCTCCAAAGATGGCTGGGATCCTCCCCGGACTGAGCTCGGTTGCTCAGGATTTCTCTCAACCAGTTCCTGGTGCCCACTGCTCCTTTGGCAGGGGCCGGGGTTGAGCTGAAGTCACTCAAGGGTTAAGTTAGGAACTCAGAGCGCCAGGAGCTGGAGTCAGGGAGAACAGAACCGGGCATGTGCAGAAATAACCCTAGGCTCTTATCCAGCCAATCCCAAAGCGCTTTACAAGGGAGGTCACAATCATTCCCCCCATGCTACAGATGGGGAAACTGAGGCACAGCAGAGCAGGGAAGTGGCTTGCCCAGAGTCACCCAGCAGGCAGAACTGGGCCTAGGACCCAGGTGTCCCAACCCAAGGCTCCGTCTGCTAGGCCACACTGCCTTCTCTAGCAAGCCTAGGCCTCAGCTGATGCAGCCCTCAGCACCTCATGGGGCTGCCTCCAGGACAGAATCCAGCCCCAACGCAGCTGGAAGCAGACATCACCGTGCCAGCCTAGCAGACAGAGCCCTGGGCACTATCCCCAGTTCTGACCCTCTGGGTGACCTTTGGCAAATCACTGCCCCGCTCCGTGCCTCAGTTTCCCCATCTGTAGAATAAGAGAAAACAACACCGCCCTGTGTCCCAGCAGGGATGGGGAGAGTCTGTTTAGACAAGTACTTCAGGGCAGGGACTGTCTCTTTTATTCTTTGTCCAGCACCTCACCCGCTGGGGATCCCACCTCATTCTCAGTCAAACCTGCCCACCCAACGTGAGTGCACACGGCTTACTAAGCTTCTGCCTGGGACCAGCTACAGGCAGGGAGATTCCTCCATCTGCGGCAGCAACAGGGCCCACGGCAGCCCAGACGTTCCCCTCTCTCCCTCTGGCGGAATCTGCCTTTTCCAGTTTCCACCCCCCAAATCAATCAGGGTGCTTAGAACCTGCCCAGAAATTCTGGAATCATGAGGCTAAATCTATGAAAGCTTGTGAAGACCCTGGATCATAGTGAGACGGGAGCCGTTCAAAGTATCTAGAAAGCCACATGCCCCACCCATTAGTGGCCAAGCTCAGGAGTCCATAAGATCTACCTGGTGGCCCTTCTGCCTTGTCCGAAATGCAATAACTTCTCAATGCCCTGTCCAATTGCTTCCATACTTCCAGGGATATTTCGGGGCAGCACCCTGTCGATTTGGGGGATGATCAGAAAAACTGCAGGGGTGGGGGAGAACAGCGGACGCATGGAGCCCCCCACATCTGGTGAGTAGATCCCTGAGCTTTGAGCAGAGCTGAATCAGCTCCAGATCAAAGAATCAGCTGAAGGCACAAAAAGGAAGTCCAAGAGATAATGGTGGAGAATGGGGCGCACAGAGCCCCTGGTGGCAGGTGGCTAGGGGGCTGAGAGGAATGGGGAACCCTGAAATGGGGTGCACAGAGTCCCTGACAGAGGGGAGGAGGGGGCACAGGTAGAAGGAGCCTCCTGGGTGTGTGGAATGAAGTTTCTAGTGATCCAGCCCTTTGGAGATGCAAATGTCTTAATCAGGAGGAGGATTTCAGGCCCTAGGCCATTCCTGTCACCTAGGGATTCCCAAATTAGGCAGGACAAAGCTCGAAGGGGCAGGGTGGGGCGTAGCAAACCTGCCATGGCCCGTGCTCAGGGAGCCCTCTCCACAGAACAGACCCTTTTCCCATCCCTGCTGCTCTCAGCAGATCCTCATCCTAGCCACATTGGAGCTGCTGCTGCATCTTCCGTGCAAGCGGCCAGGGTACCAAAGCACCGCACAGACCTTGGCCGAATCCAGCCTCCCAACGCCCCGGGAGGAAGGCAAGTGTTACAGATGGGGAAACTGAGTCACCAATCGGGGAAGGGACTTGCCCCTAGCGAGAGGGAAGCAGAGTGCTGGGCCAGTGCACAGCCAGATACAGAAACCAGGAGTCCACACAGTGAGTCACTGGCAGAGCTGAGAACAGAACCCAGGAGTCCTGGCTTTCGATCCCCCGCTCTAACCAGCGGCAAACTCCTCCAGAACTGGGAACAGAACCCAGGAGTCCTGGCTGTCAGCTCTAAGCCAGAGAAGACACTATTCCCAGGTCTGGGAAGGAACCCAGGAGTCCTGGCTCCTGTCCCAGCCCTCCCTGCTTTACCCACTGCTCCATACTCTCTGTGGTTCCCATCCCAGGAAAAACCCGGCCCATTTCCCCAACCCCATCAGCCAATCACTCTAATAGCAGGTATGGACAGAGAGCGACCCACGAACCAAACCCAAATTTCTTCCAGTTGCCATCAGAAATGCTGCTGTCTGGTATTTCAAACAGGCCACAGACCTCTGCAGACACCCACAGCCAGATCATCTCAACCAGTCCTGAGTGCTCAGCGAGGTCTGCAAAGAACCCGGCAGGCAGCGTAGTCTAGTGGCTAGGGCTCTGGGCTGGGAACCAGGAGAGTCCAGTTCCCTTCCCAGTGCGGTCATGGACCGTGGACAACTCACTGTGCCTCAGTTTCCCCTCCCACCTATTTAGACTGCAAGCTCTTTGGGGCTGGGGCTGCGTCTTGCCAGGGGCTATTTATCAAGGGGGCCAGGTTAGAAGCCCACCCCCTTGCTTAGGGAGCATGTTTTAGTGGCTAAGACAGAGGCCTGTGAGTCAGACCTGGGATCCACTTCCACCCAACTCCCTGAGCCTCCTCGAGCCAGTCACTCTCCCGTGCCTCAGTTTCCCCTGCTACCCTGTGAAAACTCTTTTCCCTTCTTGTCTATTTTGATTCCCTGCCCCCACAGAGCTTACATGGCAAGAGACGGTGTCTCTGCCACACCGGGACCCTGCTTGCCTTTGGGGGCACTAGAGGAACCCAGATGATAAGGTAAAACCCACCGGGCCCAGAGCTTCCAGGGAGGAGCCCAGCCTGGCGCTAGCAGCCACTCTCCACATCCCTCCTCCCGGCCAGGGGGATGAACAACTGGGGGCAGCTGTGCAGGTGAACGTGGAGTGCAGGTCCCGGTGGGCCACGAGGGGGCTGCCACACCAAATTTCTCTGGCGTGGACACACATTTGGGGCAGGGTCCACCTTTCTACTGAGGCTCCCGGGTGTGTGCAGAGCAGGAGGACCTTGGGGACCTTGGTATGCAGCGGGGCAATGGGGGGCACACAGAACCCCCTTGGGAAGGGGAGACCCTGGTATGGGGGAGGGGGAATAGGGGACATGGGGCAGAATTGGGGACCATGGGATGGGGAAAAGTGAGGGGGGGAGAGACAGAGTAGCTGGCATAGGACAGCCTGACATTGGGGAAGGGAGCACAGAGAGAAGGGGACCTTGCTATTGGGGGGGGTGGCCTGACGGGCACACAGAGCCTCTGGCATGAAGGGGGGGTGGGGATAGTAAGGAATCATTCAGTCCCCAGCCAGATTCCTGCCCCCCTAAGCATGAGCCCAGGTCACAGATCACAGACCTCATTTCTGGCCCTCGGCAGCAGGAGCCGGCAGCAGGAGCCACCAGCCGCCCCCCCCCCCAAAAGGCAAATTTCCAGTCCCCCCAAGACCCTGTGACAACATGGCAAGCCACTCAGGGCTAGTGATGGCCCCCCACCCTAGCCCACTCCAGCTCCCCCCCATGCAAGGCCCTGCCAGGTCCATCTCCAGGGCAGGAAGATGGTTTTAAAGAAACGGGGGTGCCCCTGGGTCCCCCCGCCATATTGACTCGCTCTGTGGATCCCAGCCCAGCTGGGCCTCGCTGGTCAATTTTTAACCCAGCTGATTAAGCACAAACCCAGTGAAAGTCACCCAGAGCTCATTAACCCTGCGTGTGCCACCCCCGCCCAGAGCGACCCCCTCCCCAGCCCGGGCTACTCCCGGAAGGAGGGGTGGGGCTCCCTGGGGCTCCCCCGAAGGAGGAAACATCCGGAGAGACCAGGAAACCCCGTCTCCAACATGAATCAACTCCAGGCACCCGATCGCCTGGGTTCTCAGGGGCGGCCAGGCCTCTGGCCGCCTGTGCCCTGGGCTGGGATCACCCCTCCCACGCCACGGTGGGCCCAGGCTGGGGGTAGGTAACCCCGGGGGGGCATCTCCCCCCCGATCTGTGGCACCGGAGAAGCCAGACCCAAGGTACAATTGGGGGGCACAGACCAGCCTCCACCAGCAGTCAAATTCCAAGTGGGGGAGGGGGGCAGCTGCCCCCCTCAGGGTCCCCTGGCATTAAGTGGAATGGGGGGGTCCAGGCTCTCTTAAAGGAGCCGGCGGGGGTTCTTTAGCCCTGCCTGCTCCATAGGTGGGGGCTGCCCCATAGAGCCCCAAGCCCCTTCCCCGCACTCACCGGCCCTGTCCCTCTGTCCGCTCCCTCCCAGGGCTGCGATCTGGCCAGCTCCGCCTTCCCTCTCGCCCATGTGACCCAGGGGAAAGCAGGTGCCTCCCTCCTCCCACACCTCAGGCAGGTAGGCCCCGCCCCCATCTCACCTGGGCGGGGCTCACCTGAACCCCAGCGGCGTCAGCCTGGATCAAGGGGCTCCCCCTGACCCAGGGGAGCCGGCCCAGGATGCCCCAGAGAGCTGGCGATCTCCCGGGCCTATCTGTAGCCTAGGGGATCCTGCCCCCCAAGGCCCTGCCCAAGGTAAGGGGAGATCTGCTCAGCCCGCCTGAGCTCGGCTCCGGGGCAGCCACCCCCACACCTGCCCCACCCGGAGAGGACGGAGCCTCTCTTTTCCACATGCACCTGCAGCCATAAGGTGCGCAGCCCCCGACTGAGATCAGGGACCGCATTGGGCCAGGCGCTGCACAGACATGGCGTGAGAGAAAAGCCCTGCCCCAAAGAGCTCAGATGTTAAATGTACAAAAGGTGGGAGGGGAAACTGAGGCACGGCGCGGGGGTCGGGAAGTGAGTTGCCCAAGGTCAGTGGCGGAGCTGGGAGTCGAATTAAGCTCTCCTGGTGCCTAGTCTCGTGCCTGATTCCACTCGATCCCATGTGCAGCTTTGCTCACGTACGTAGCCCATTGGCTTCAGTGATGGTTACTCGCCTGAGTAAAGCAGGTCTCGCTTGCAGCAGTTAGCCAGAACGGCTGTTTTTGCGGTTGAGGCCGTAGCCTGGAGAGCTGGCTAGCGCCTGTGTGTGTGTATCCGTCCCTTTATCTGGGCACGTCTCCGGTTCCCTCGTGTAACACAGCCTCTCCACCGAGAAACCCAGGAACTGCCTGCTGCTCTGCTTCATCGATTCTAAGCCCAGGAGGGACCTCAGGCTCCTGGTATCACAGGCCACCTCTCTCTCTCCACAGGCGGGGAACTTCAGGTGTGAGCTCCGTGAAACACCAGTAATAATGACTATGTCCTTACCCGGCTCCTTCCTGCTCAAAGCGCGTTGCCAGCCTGAAAGGGTGGAGCCTCGACCCCCACCTCTGAGTGGAGAGCACTGGTATCCCCATTTGATAGAGGGGGAAACTGAGGCACAGAACAAGGACGTGACTTGCCCAAGGTAAATCAGCAGCAGAGATGAGACTAGAACCCAGGTGTCCTGAGAGCTAGCGTACCCACCCTCCCACTCACTCCCCTCCTGCCTGATTCCGGGATTGACCCTACAAGTTCTACTAATTCACTGTCCCTGCAGCTCTAACCACTAGCCCACACTCTGTCCTAGAACTGGAGATAGAACCCAGCAGTCTTAATTCCCAGCCCCCCTGCTCTAATCACTAGGCCCCACTCCCAGACTTGGGAGTAGAACCCAGGAGCCCTGACTTCCTCTATCTCTTGCTTTCCTTCGCTAACCTGCCTCCCTCTAGACACCTGCTGCCCCGCAGCATCTGACTCAGGCTCCCACAGGCTCAGAGCCTGCGCTGGGATTCCTAATGGAAGCACGACCCCTGCCGGGAGAGAGTCCATAAACCCCAGCAACCAGGCCAGAGGGGAGCCAGCCGTGCCAGGCAGCAGGCAAACGGCCCCTGCAGACCGACTTGGCACTCAGAGGCAGCCGCTTTGCCAGGAAGCCCCTGACTGCTCCCCCCGTGACATTCCTGGGCGAGAATGCTGCTGCTTTCCTGGCCAGAATGGAATTTAACTAAGCTAGAATTATAAGCCTCTTGAATCCACTTGAGGACAGGGCTGGGCCTGGATCGGATCTCTCCCTGGGGGCTGGGCTTTGGCGCTTCCTTGGAGTGCAGGGGGCCAGATCCTGCTCTTGCCTCCAATGATAAAAACCCAGATCAACCGCCCCTCGCAGCCCCCGGATTAGGGCTCTTGTTTATGGGGAACTCGACCCATAGAGCCAGAGGGGTTAATCATTCAGCTGCAGCTAGATCAATTTCCCAGCAGCATAGGCAGGATGGAGCAGTGATTAGTGCACTAGCTTGGGATGCAGGAGACCAAGACTCAGTTCCTTGCTTGGGCAGGGATGCACTGTGCCTCAGTTTCCCTGTTTGTGTGTGTGTCATGTAAGAGCACTTCTCTGAGACTGTCAGATACTGGGGGTGGGGGGAGCAGGTCATCTGAGCACATTAGACAGAGAGCAGCTGGTGTACAACATGTTAAAAATGATGGTTTCCCTTGGACTACGGGGATGTTTGGCTGAGAGGTTGCAGCGTGGCCTAATGGGGTCTTTAGACCTGGATTTTGTTCTCAGCCTTGGGAGGGGAGGGTGATCTGGTTAAAGTGGAGGGGGGCAGTGTGGATTAGAAGCCAGGACTCCTGGGTTCTATTCCTAGCTCTAGGAGGAGAGTGGGGCCTAGTGGTTAAAGCCAGGAGCTAGGCCCTCCCCGGCTCTAGGAGTGGAGTGTGATCTAGTAAGTTAGAGTAACGGGGAGGCACTGGAAGTCAGGACACCTGGGTTTTAACCCAGGGGCGGGGGGAGCCTGGGTCTAGTGGCTAAAGTAGGGGAGAATATGAGTCAGAGCACCTGGGTTCTAGCCCCAGCTCTGCTACTGATTTTCTTTGTGCAAGTGCCTTTCCCTGTCTGTGCCTCAGTTTCCCCCTCTGTACACCAGTGCTGGTGACCCTCCTTTGCAAAACGCTTTGAGATCCATGGAGGATGCGGGACGCTATAAGAGTAGAGTCTGATCGTGCCCCCAGTTTGCCCTGTCAGTGTTTCTCTGCTAGGACCCAGAAAGTCCAGGCTAAGGGACCAATCACTCTCCGGCCCCGATTCTGATCTGAGCACAGACCCAGCGTAAATCCATTTACTTCCATGAGGTTCCTCCGGATTTACACCAGTGTCGATGAGTCCAGTATTAAGCCATTCCTCTTGAGCCCTCCTGGCGCAGTAGCTGTGAATGGAAGCCAGTGGTGCTACATGCCACATTTTCCTTGTGGTCTGTGGCCAGGCAAACAGCCCGTCAAACCATGCTGGTGTTAGACTGCTGCTAGCCAGGGCTGGATCAAACAAGCCATGAAAGGATCCATCCCTCCTTCCCAGCAGCCCGTCATCCCGAACCTCGCTACTCCTAATTCACTCCTCTTGAAGTTCCCGTGTGGTGCGATCTGCAGAGAGCTGGCAGCTCACGAGGGGCTGGCTCCCTTTCTTCATTTCCACTTGCTGACTTGCAGGAAGCGAGAGCTCGGGGAGGAAGGGGAAGCGGAAGCCTGATTTGGAGGATAAGTTGTGAGGCTTGGCCCTCAAGAGAGCTGCTTTCCATTCCCAGCTCTTGGGGGGAGGGAGTCGTGTCATTGCGCCATGCCTCAGTTTCCCCATAATCCTTCCTTGGTCTCATTCGATTGGCAGTTCTTGGGGGAGGGGACACTGACTGTCTCCTTGTAGGTGCCCTTTCACTTGGAATAAGGGTAGTGTCAGCTAACAGGAGGTCAGATCCATGGCCGTTTGTAATGTTCACGAGTTAGAGACTATGGGGGTTTCCTAGGGTTTACCTTGTCCTGATAACGCATGTGAGAACTACAAACCCTAGAGCTCTGCCTTGTGTTAGCCAAAAATAATCCTTAGCTTTCCTTGTTGGTAGAGCCCAAGGTGCTTTACAAAGGAAAGCAGGAGCATTAGCCTCATTTTACAGATGGGGAAACTGAGGCACAGAGCAGTCCTGTCCCAGGGTACCTTACTGGGCCAGAACCCACACCTCAGAAGTCCTAGTCTAGTACTCCATCCACTAGGCCATACTGCCTCTCCAAGAACACACTTTTCTTCCGAGTGAAGACAAGGCCTATGTGAATATGCAGCCCCCTGCACCATGGGGCCCTGATCTCAGCTGGGTTCTAGAGGTGAAATTTAACACACCTAATTAACAACATTCAAGGAAATACCTGCCCACTGTTATCTTTCTATGCCACAAGGAACTGCCACCATAATCTGTATTACCCCAGTCACAGCCCAGTATCCCGTTGTGCCAGGAGCTGTACATTATTATTAGGTGTATTGCGGTAGCTCTTAGGAGCCCCAGTCATGGCCCAGCACCCCATTGTGCCAGGAGCTGTACATTATTTATTAGGTGTATTACAGTAGCTCTTAGGAGCCCTAGTCATGGCCCAGCACCCCATTGTGCCAGGAGCTGTACATTATTTATTAGGTGTATTACGGTAGCTCTTAGGAGCCCTAGTCATGGCCCAGCACCCCGTTGTGCCAGGTGCTGTACGTTATTTATTAGGTGTATTATGGTAGCTCTTAGGAGCCCCAGTCATGGCCCAGCACCCCGTTGTGCCAGGTGCTGTACATTATTTACTAGGTGTATTATGGTAGCTCCTAGGAGCCCCAGTCACGGCCCAGCACCCCATTGTGCCAGGTGCTGTACAAACACAACTCAAAGACAGTCCCCCCACCTGCCCTGAGCTGCCAATCTCTCTATAAGACAAGAGATAACACACACAGACAGACAGACAGACAGTGGGAGCACAAGGAAACAATTCAGTACCGGTCAGCGGACACACGGTGGTCTCAGCATGCCCGCAGCCTGACCTTTGTCCGGATTTCTGGAGGCATCCCAGGTCGGGGGAGTTTTAAGGAGCCGTCTGATGTCGGACAATGTGGTAGCTTGGCAGTTGTTTATGGGGAGCAGCTCCCAAGCACAAGGGGTAGCAGGGGAACCAGCATGAAGGCCCAGATCCTCGAAAACATTTAACTGCTGTGGGAATTCGGTGCCTAAATCCCCGTGAGGATCTGGGCTGCAGGGGCAGGTTGAAAACTACCGTAGCCAGTAGGTGACGGAGGCTGGAGTCATGGGCTGATTGGTGGCGGGAGCTGGCCGAAGGAGATGGCCTGAAAATAATTGGCGTAATAAGATGTGGTGCGCACTCTGGGAAAATCAGAGAGCTGTGGCTCGAAGCCCATGCTTTCCGCCTGGACAAGCCAAGAGGCCAGGGTAATCCGTGCCCCTGGGGGATTGCTCTGGGCTAAGAGCTGCTGAGGAAGTGCAGCTAATAGGGAGCATTGGCTACAGGGTAAAACCATTTGCAAAGGAAGGTAAACACGGAGAGGCAGGTAATAGCCAGCACAGCCGCCAGCACTTGCCCTCTTCCCCCAGCTGGCTTTGTGTAAAACAGGAGGGTAGTGTGGTTAAAAGTCAGGACTCCTGGGTTCTCTTTCCAGCTGCGGGTGTGGAGTGGGGTCTCGGAGCGAGGGGGTGGGTGGGCATCAGGATTCCTGGGTTCTCTTTCCAGCTGCGGGTGTGGAGTGGGGTCTCGGAGCGAGGGGGTGGGCATCAGGACTCCTGGGTTCTTTTTCCAGCTGTGGGTGTGGAGTGGGGTCTCGGAACGAGGGGGTGGGCATCAGGACTCCTGGGTTCTTTTTCCAGCTGTGAGTGTGGAATGGAGTCTCGGAGCGAGGGGGTGGGCATCAGGACTCCTGGGTTCTCTTTCCAGCTGTGGGTGTGAAGTGGGGTCTTGGCATGAGGGGGTGGGCATCAGGATTCCTGGGTTCTCTTTCCAGCTGCAGGTGTGGAGTGGGGTCTCGGAGCGAGGGGGTGAGTGGGCATCAGGATTCCTGGGTTCTCTTTCCAGCTGCAGGTGTGGAGTGGGGTCTCGGAGCGAGGGGGTGGGTGGGCATCAGGATTCCTGAGTTCTCTTTCCAGCTGCGGGTGTGGAGTGGGGTCTAGGCGCAAGGGGGTGGGTGGGCATCAGGACTCCTGGATTCTCTTTCCAATTGTGGGTGTGGAGTGGGGTCTCGGCGCGAGGGGGTGGGCATCAGGACTCCTGGGTTCTCTTTCCAGCTGCGGGTGTGGAGTGAGGTCTCGGAGCGAGGGGGTGGGCATCAGGACTCCTGGGTTCTCTTTCCAGCTGTGGGTGTGGAGTGGGGTCTCGGAGTGAGGGGGTGGGCATCAAGATGCCTGGGTTCTATTCAGGGTCAGGGGAGTGGGATCTGGTGGCTAGAGTAGGGACGGGGGCTGGGAGTCAGAACCTCTTGGTTCCTTTCCCTGCTTAGAGATGGGAATAGGGTCTAGTGGTTAGAGCAGACTGCATGGATGGGCACCAGGACTCCTAGCTTCAACTCTGCCAACACCTCTATGCATGACCCTAGGCACGTCCCCCCTCCCCCATTCCTCAGTTTCCCCACCTGTAGACTGAGGACAGTCAAGCTGCTCCAGCAAGGTTTGCCATGCGCGTGGGATCGTGCTGCTAGGGGGCTGCAAGCCCCGCCCCCGGTTTCTGGAGGACAGGGGGAGACCTACATGAGTTCTCCTGCCGCTTTAAGACCCAGTCTGCGTCATCCTGGCCCTGGCTGTTATCTCCGCCCGGCGCCCGAAGGGTTAACAGCGGCTCGCCGGCCGCCTGGCTCTTTAGGGCTGCGAACAGCTGGGAGGGGGGCAGGAGCCGACTCCACCAATCAGGAGCGGGGAGGAAGCAGCCCCGGGGGGATGATATTTGGTTTCACGTCTGCCTTCTGCGTCCGAATTGAGGCGGGAGGGTGTACATGCATTATTCCAGTGGGACCTGTCTGCTTTCCCCTTCTCCTCCATGGGTCCTGCCAAACCGCCCCGCAAGGGGAACAAAACGCCCCATTCAGGGCATTGCCAGGGGACTTGCGACAGCAGGGATTAGACCCATTTATGAAATCGTGGCACCAGCAGCAGGCATGAAACATTGAAGCAAGCCCCCGTGACTGGCTAATGCACTACACAGGGATTAGCTTGGGCATCAGCAACTGGGGTGCAGGGAGGTGGGCTGGGCAGCCTTCACTGCCACCAAGAGCAGCATGCAGGCTGGCTCCCTTGCTGGTGTCAGGCAGGTGATGGGGGTCCTACCTGCCTTGCGACTTGCATGGGAGTTTGGGCCTTGGCAAGTGAGGCCTGGGTGTGTTCCCAAGGGTGGGGTGAGCTGAGGCTGCATGAAGGCAGGTGGAGCCGCGCAGCGATGAAGCCTTTAGCCTTGCATTTCAGCACAGTTGTTGTGCCAGACCCCAGAGGTGGCTGCATTTCAGTGCTGAGTGGAATGATCTTTGTGCAGTGTCACTGTGTGGGCTGTTAAATAGCTGCCGTGCTCCACCTCAGAGGTGGCTGCATTTCAGCATAGGGCAAGTGATCTGCATGTGTCCTCTTTGCTGTGCACCTGATAATTAGCTGTCATGGCCCACCCCAGAACAGGCTGCATTTCAGTGCTAAGCAAGCAATCTGTGTGCAGTTTGATGGTAAAGCAGCTGCCAGGTCCCACCCGTGAAGTGGCTGCATTTCAGCAGTGAGCAAGTGACCCTCCTCCACCACGCCTCATCCCACAAGAGGCTGTATTTCAGCTTTGGCAAGTTATCTCTATGTAGTTCTGCTAAGCAGCTCTTAAACCACAGCTGTAGCCCATCCTAAAGGTGGCTGCATTGCTGGGGCAAGAGTGATGCTCTCTGTGACTCATTTTGCTTGTGCAAAGTGTTTTGGGATGGGAAGTGTGACATTTCCAGTGCAAGGAACTTGGCACGAAGTTGCATTTCAAGAGAGACTGGAATCAGGATTGCAGCCCACCTTCCTAGATGTCAGGTTTCAGCGTAGCAGCCGTGTTAGTCTGTATCCCCAAAAAGAGCAGGAGTCCTTGTGGCACCTTAGAGACTAACATATTTATTAGAGCATAAGCTTTCATGGGCTACAGCTTGCTTCATCAGATGCATGTAGTGGAAAATACAGTAGAAAGATATATATATACACAGAGGACATGAAACAATGGGTGTTACCATACACACTTTAAGGACAGTGATCAGTTAAAGTGAGCTATTATCAGTGGGGGGGGGGGGAACTGTTTGTAATGAAAATGGCCCATTTCCAGCAACTGATGAGATATAAGGAACTGGGGGGGAGGGGTGTGAATAAGCATGAGAAAATAGTTTTACTTTGTGTAATGGCCCATCCACTCCCAGTCTTTATTCAAGTCTAGGTTGATGGTGTCCAGTTTGCAAATTAATCCCAATTCAGCAGTCTCTCCTTGGAGTCTGTTTTTGAAGGTTTTTTGTTGTAATATTGCGACTTTTAGGTCTATAATCGAGTGGCCAGGAAGATCAAAGTGTTCCAGGGCCATGCAGAGGATTTGGGGGTGGTTTAAGGAGCTCCCAGTTTTGGGAGATTCTTGCTCCATTTTCCTGGCGTGAAATGCAAAAGTAACTGGGGACATGGTCCAGGGTTAAGGCAGGCGGCGACATCCACCCAATGGGCCACATCCCCAGCTGGTGTCAATGGGCATCACAGCGTTGGCATCAATGGGAGCAGACCCCCACTGCTGTCAATGCGCGTCGCTCCATTGGAGTCAATAGGGCCAGATCCCCCATTGGTGTAAATGGGCATCACTCCATTGGCGTCAATAGGGCCAGATCCCCCACTGGTGTAAATGGGTGTGGCTCTGTTCTCAGTGAAGCTGGGCTGATTTGCACCCACTGTGGATCTGGCCCAGCATCTCAAGCTCTGTGCACCCTAGGGCGCGAAAGGAGTTAGCTGAGCAGGGACGACCCCACCAGTCAAACCCTACACACCCATCCCCGATGACCCTCAATGCTTCTGCCCATAGGGGACCCTTTCTCTGGGCAAGCTGGGCCTCTGGTGTCCCTGGCCCATCAGGGCCATGGCCTCTCTGCTGTGGCTGCCAGCGCAGGGCTCAGCTAGCACCGATCACAGGGGGGCAAGCTGGGCTGAGGACCCCCAGGTTTGTTTCACATGCAGGCTGCCATGCAGCTGTGGGCTGGGAACAATCCCGTATCCCTTACTAGCAGCCCAGCGTGAACTTCTCCACAACATGCTCTTTATCAAAAGGGCACATGCCCTGGTCACATAGAGAGACAGTGGCAGAGCCAGGAATGGAACCCAGGAGTCCTGGTTTCCAGTCCTACCCCGCTGTAACCACTATACCCCACTCTCCTCCTGGAGCTGGTGCCCCGCCCCCTGCTCTGACCACTAGCCCGCACCCCCCTTCCAGAGCTGAGGATAGGATCCAGGAGTCCTGTCTCTTGGCCCCCCTCGCTCTAACCACTACTGCCTGCCCCCCAAACTTGGGATAGGACCCAGGAATCCTGACTCCCAGACCCCTGCTCCAACCACTAGCACCCACTTCCCTCCCAGAGCTGGAGATAGGACTCAGGAGTCCTGGCTCCTAGCCCACCCCGCTCTAACCACTAGCCCCCACTCCCCTCCCAGAGCTGGAGATAGGACTCAGGAGTCTGGCTCCCAGCTCTAACCACTAGCCCCCACTCCCCTCCCAGAGCTGGGGATAGGACCCAGGAGTCCTGGTCTCCTGTTCCTTTGTTAGCTTTCCCTGGCAGCAGAGAGCTCCTAGCAGAATGGGGAAGGCTGCAGCCTGTCAGAGGGGCCCAGGGCTCCTGGGTGCCACATCCCCCCCCAGCCGTAGGCCAGCGGGGGGAAGCGGCGGGGGCGGAGGGAAGGGTTTGGGGGCGGAGGGAACAATCTCCGTGGGAGGCGACGCCAACCAGCGCATTGTGCCATGCCCTTGTGCTGGCGGCGCGGCTTTTCCCGGAGCCGCCTGGCAGGGATCGCACCGCCCCAGGTGGGAGCGGAGCCCCGGGGTGCCCGCACCGAGGCCATGCAGCGCCGGGCGGCGCCGCCCAGCCCCAGCGCCCGGGGAGGGGCCCGGAGGCGCTGAGACCCCAGCGCTGCAGCCTGGCATGCGGGGCCCCCCCAGCCCCGGGGCTTAGCGGGGGGCACCGCCATGCGGGGGGCGCGGGATGGGGGGCCGGCGCTGTGCCCGGACAGCCGGGACCCCGAGCGCCGGAAGCGCTGGGCCGAGCTCTTCGACCAGCTGGACACCAACAAGGACGGGCGGGTGGACATCAACGAGCTGCGGGAGGGGCTGGCGCGGATGGGCATGAATGCCAGCTCCCGAGCTGAACAGGTGAGCGCGGAGGGGCTCCTCGCTGGCCGGGAGTGGCACAGCTTCACTGGCCAGTGGGGAAACTGAGGCATGGCGTAAGGGGACGTGCCCAGGGTCATGCAGTGGATCAGTGGCAGAGCTGGGATTAGATCCCAGGCGTTCTGGCTCCCAGCCCCCATTGCTCTAACCGACCAGACCCCAACGCCTACTGAGGATAGAACCCAGGAGTTCTGGCTCCCAGCCCCCATTGTTCTAACCCACCAGGCCCCCCACACGCACACTGAACATAGAACCCAGGAGTTCTGGCTCCCAGCTCCCATTGCTCTAACCCACCAGGCCCCCCACACGCACACTGAACATAGAACCCAGGAGTTCTGGCTCCCAGCTCCAACCCACCAGACCTCCCACCCCCTTCTCCACACTGAGGATAGAACCCAGGAGTTCAGGGTCCCAGCCCCCATTGCTCTAACCCACCAGGCCCCCCACACGCACAATGAACATAGAACCCAGGAGTTCTGGCTCCCAGCTCCCATTGCTCTAACCCACCAGGCCCCCCACACGCACACTGAACATAGAACCCAGGAGTTCTGGCTCCCAGCTCCAACCCACCAGACCTCCCACCCCCTTCTCCACACTGAGGATAGAACCCAGGAGTTCAGGGTCCCAGCCCCCATTGCTCTAACCCACCAGGCCCCCCACACGCACAATGAACATAGAACCCAGGAGTTCTGGCTCCCAGCTCCCATTGCTCTAACCCACCAGGCCCCCCACACGCACACTGAACATAGAACCCAGGAGTTCTGGCTCCCAGCTCCAACCCACCAGACCTCCCACCCCCTTCTCCACACTGAGGATAGAACCCAGGAGTTCAGGGTCCCAGCCCCCATTGCTCTAACCCACCAGACCCCAACCCCCTTCTCCAAACTGAGGATAGAACCCAGGAGTTCTGGCTCCCAGCCCCCATTGCTCTAACACACCAGCCCCCCCCCCCCCCACACACACACTTGGAATAGAACCCAGGAGTTCAGGGTCCCAGGTCCCTCCTGCTCTAATCACTAGACCCCACTGCTTCCCATTTTGAGTACCTCCTGAACTCTGCCTGGGAAGTGATGGGTCTTTAATGTGGGGCTGGAAAGTCCTGCCCTCCCCACTCTCCCTCCCCTGGGCAGCAGGAGCAAGAGGCAGAGCTGGGGATGGACAGTGACACTGGGAGCTACTCCCCCCTCCTCTGCCTCCCAGCTCCCTTGCTGAGATGGGGCGAGGCGGGAACCCTGCCTGCTCTGTCCCACTGATATTCAGGGGGCCCCAGCATCTCTCAGCAGTGTGGACTGCTCAGCCCTGGGCCTGGGTTCTCCAGCTGGGAGATGTCGCTTTGGCCTCCACGTGCCAATGCATCCAGGTGTGGATGGGCATTGGGGTCATGGGGTGCAAGGGGGGGATCCCCTCTCCCCCAGCCCCTACGATTTTGACCCTGTTAGCTATCAGAGTCCCCTCCCCTGGTGGGACAGTGCCCGCCTCTGGGGAGGGACACCTGGGGCTCACTGAGTGGGAAGATGGACCCCCCCATCTTGCATGCAAGCAGGGATGTGGTTGACTGAGGGCACACGGGCGTACACACCCCCTAGCCTGCGTGGCAGACACACGTGCACGTGACCACATGCGTGATGGCATGCACCTACGCAGCTGTCCGCACACAAACACGTGTGGGGCGTCTGAGCATGCACACGAGCTGTACATGGACCTGGGCACGTGTGTGTGAGGGACACGCACAGGTGTTTTCATGGGGGTTGGGGGGGGACATGAGTCCACACTCACTTATATATGGACACGCATATCCAGGAGTCATGGCTTCCTGTCTCCCCTGCTCTTACCCACCAGTTGTCCCTCCCCTCCCAGAAGTGGGCATGGAACCCAGGAGTCCTGGAGTCTCTTTGTTAGACATTTGTCCAGAAAGTGCTCCCTTGTCTTCAGGGTATTTCGGTCTTTGCTTGGGGTCCCCCTAGCTTTACCCATGGAGGAGGGGGGCATTCTACTATCCCACAAAGCCCAGGAGGGTGTGCAAATGCATGTGTGTGCACATATGTTCCTGCGTGAGCTGCCCCATGCATGGCTGCAACCCATAGGTGTGTCTGCCTGTTTCTCCACATGCAAGCTCGTGTCTGTGCAGTCATGTGCCCTCATGCAAACGTGTGCCCTCGTGCATGTGCTGCTGTGTCCTCTTGCACATGTGCTTTATGGCCCTGCCTGGGGGCGCCCTCATGCCTGCATGTGCCCGCGTGTCCTCGGGCATGCATGGGCATGTGCAAGTGTGTGCGTGCCCCCGTGCACACACTTCTGTGCCGCTAGGCGGCCCAATCTGCCAGGCCCACCCTGCAGCGGCTGGGGGTGGGGAGGACTCAACAGGGCTTTTCCAGCTTGGATTGACCCTGGGGCGGGCTGGGTCCATTCTGCACCCCCAGTTCTGCGCCCCCAGCTCCAGCCAATGGGTTCGGCTCGGCGGGAGTGGCCGGGGGCCCCTCTGCTTAGAAAGCCCAGTGTCAGGGGAAACAGAGCTGAAGGGGGTCTGAATGAAACACAAACATGGGGAGGTATAAATAGGCCCCGACTCACATCTCCGGTCTTATGTTTAGTCCATTGCTCGTGGCCCTTTTACTATCACAGGACTGCAGAGGCTGGGGAGCCGCTGGATGCCCCTTACTCCGATCCCAGAGCTCACGGAGTGTTCTGCCAAGTCACACCGGGAGATGGTGGCAGTAATAGGACTAGAACCCAAGAGTCCTGACTCCCAGCCCCCTGCTCTGACCACTAGCTCCTACTCCCTTCCCAAAGCAGGGAATTGAACCCAGGAATCCCGACTCCCAGCCCCCTGCTCTGACCACTAGCTCCTACTCCCTTCACAAAGCAGAGAATCGAACCCAGGAATTCCGACTCCCAGCCCCCTGCTCTGACCACTAGCTCCTACTCCCTTCACAAAGCAGGGAATCGAACCCAGGAATCCCGACTCCCAGCCCCCTGCTCTGACCACTAGCTCCTACTCCCTTCACAAAGCAGAGAATCGAACCCAGGAATCCCGACTCCCAGCTCCCTGCTCTGACCACTAGCTCCTACTCCTTTCCCAAAGCTGGGAATAGAACCCAGGAGTTCTGACTCCTAATACTTCCCACCTCCTTCCCTGGGTTTGTGACAAAGCCCAGGAGTCCTCACCCCACCCCTGCTCTAACCACTAGCTCCTACTCCCCTCCCAAAGCAGAGAATCGAACCCAGGAATCCCAACTCCTAGCCCCCTGCTCTGACCACTAGCCCCTACTCCCCTCCCAAAGCAGGGAATCGAACCCAGGAGTCCTGACTTCCAGCTCCTCTGCTCTAACCACTAGACTCTACTCCCCCCCCAAAAGCAGGGAATCGAACCCAGGAGTCCTGACTCCCCATCCCCTTACTCCAGGCCCTGGATTACCTAATTTCCAGCCTGTTGTGATTGCACGTGCCTGGAATGCCTCACGGAACAAGTGCCCAAGCTGTGCCCTCACATCCGCCCCCGTCCCGCCGCCGTCTCCTCAGCCTCTCACATGAGCGGCTGGGACGTGCAAGCGAGCCGGACCGGCATGTGGAATGTAAACAGAACAAGCCGAAAATAGCTGGGCCCGATCCAGGCCTGAACCGTGTCCTAATAACGAGGGACACGTGGCAAAGCCAGAGAGGCCAGCGTGGGACTGTTGGTTCTGGTCACCTGGGCCAGGGACCCCTGCCCCGCCACAAGGTCCCGGTGGAGTGTGGGAAGAGCACAGAGGGCTCATATCCAACCCCGTTTTGGATACTGGTGCTTGGGATCCAGTGGAATCCAGATCCAAACCAAACCCAGTTCTGGAGTCCTGGGCAAGGGGCAGTATGGGTCAGCAGTTAGGGCACAGGACGGTCAGCTAGAGGAGGGACATCTGGGAGGCAGGACTCCTGGGTTCTATACCGAGCTCT
Organism: Gopherus evgoodei; assembly: GCF_007399415.2. Classification (NCBI taxonomy): domain Eukaryota; kingdom Metazoa; phylum Chordata; order Testudines; family Testudinidae; genus Gopherus; species Gopherus evgoodei. The sequence continues at coordinate 3,457,537 of NW_022060061.1, read as the reverse complement.
GGGAGGAGACTGGTGATTAGAGTGCAGTTTGGGGGCGTCTGGGAGTCTGGACTCCTGGATTCTCTTCCTGGGCCAAGTCCCTGCCCCACTTTGTGCCTCAGTTTCCCTGGGTGGAAGTAGGGATCCTGGCACTTTGTAGAGCTGGGTTTTGTGTGGTGGTGGAGACCTCCCCTGTGACACTGGGAACATTTGGGTTGGCCAGAGGCCAGATGTGTGAGAGGCGGCATCAGCTCAAGCACAATAACCCCTCTGTCATTGCCAGGGGGAGACATTCCCGGGGCACATGGCCTCGGCTTTTCCAGCATGGGCCCCGGGCCACCCCCCTGCCCCGCCTGGTGCCCATCAACTGGATGGGGCTGCCTGGAGCTCCCTACGGGTGGGTAACGCCACCCCCCAGGGCAGGGGGGCAAGTTCCTGCAGCTGGCATCCCGGTGCATGGGAATCTGCCCTGCAAACTCTGCTTGCACGAGCATCCTTGCACACTCAGCTCACTCACAACCTTGCACGCTCACGTGTGCTTGCACACAGTAACACATGCAACCAATCGGATATTTCCTTAGGGGGCATACACACCCTCTCACCCTCCCCCGCCGGGTATGTGTTCTGCCACAAACACACCTTCTCCCACAATCCAAGTGTCACACACACAGAATGCCCCCTTCCCCCTCTATCCGCTAGACCTCACTGTCCTCCCCTACCCTCCCTGAGCTGGGGATAGAACCCAGGCGTCCTGCTCCCAGCCCCCAACTCCGCTTTAACCACTAGACCTCACTCCCCTCCCCGAGCCAGGGATAGAACCCAGACGTCCTGGCCCCCAGTCTCAGCAGTGGAGGTGCGATGTGGGGCAGCAGGTCCTCATGGCCGCTCTCCCCCCAGGAGATCCTGCGCGAGGGCGACACGGACCAGGACGGGGAGCTGGACTTCGAGGAGTTTGTGTCTTACCTGCAGGAGCGAGAGCGTAAACTGCGGCTCATGTTCCACAGCCTGGACCGCAACAACGATGGTACGGCCCCCCCTCGGCCCCCCGCCTCCATCCCCTCCTGCCCCCTGCCCCCTCCCTTCCCTCCGTCCCCTCCCGCTGTCCTCCCCACCTCCTCCCCCACCACCTCCCTTCCCTCCGTCCCCTCCTCCTGCCCCCTGCTGCCTCCTCCCCCACCACCTCCCTTCCCTCCGTCCCCTCCTCCTGCCCCCTGCTGCCTCCTCCCCCACCACCTCCCTTCCCTCCGTCCCCTCCTCCTGCCCCCTGCTGCCTCCTCCCCTCACCACCTCCCTTCCCTCCGTCCCCTCCTCCTGCCCCCTGCTGCCTCCTCCCCCACTGCCTCCCTTCCCTCCGTCCCCTCCTCCTGCCCCTCAGCCACCACCCTTCCCTGCGTCCCCTCCCGCTGCCCTCCCACCTCCCTTCCCTATGTCCCCCACCCCACTGCTCCCCCAACTTTCCCTCCTTCCTCTATTGCCTCCACTACCTCCCTTCTCCCTCCCTCCATCCCCCACCCCACTGCTCCCCCAGCCACCCTCCTTTCCCTACCCCCCCACCTCCCTTCCCGCCATCCCCCTCCCCACTGCTAGTCCAACGGCCCCTCCCTTCCCCATCCATCCCTCTCTCCACACCCACGCCCCTGCTGCCTCCCTTCCCTGTGTCACCTTCCCCTGCCATCTCCCTTCCCTCCGTCCCCCCCACTGCTCCCCCAACAGCCCCTCCCTTCCCCTACCATCCCTCCCTCCATACACCCCTGCCACCTCCCTTCCCTCCCCCATCCCCACTTCTCCCCCAACCTCCATTCTCCTCCCCATTGCCTCCGCTACCTTCCTTCTCCCTTTCCTCCCTCCCCCTCCCCACTGCTCCCCCAGCAGCCCCTCCCTTCCCCTTCCATCCCTCCCTCCATACACCCCTGCCACCTCCCTTCCCTCCCCCTCACTTCTCCCCCAACCTCCATTCTCCTCCCCATTGCCTCCGCTACCTTCCTTCTCCCTTTCCTCCCTCTCCCTCCCCACTGCTCCCCCAACAGCCCCTCCCTTCCCCTTCCATCCCTCCCTCCATCCCCCACCCCACTGCTCCCCCAACTTTCCCTCCTTCCTCTATTGCCTCCACTCCCTCCCTTCTCCCTCCCTCCATCCCCCACCCCACTGCTCCCCCAGCCACCCCCCCTTCCCCTACCCCCCCACCTCCCTTCCCGCCATGCCCCTCCCCACTGCTAGTCCAACGGCCCCTCCCTTCCCCATCCATCCCTCTCTCCACACCCACGCCCCTGCTGCCTCCCTTCCCTGTGTCACCTTCCCCTGCCATCTCCCTTCCCTCCGTCCCCCCCACTGCTCCCCCAACAGCCCCTCCCTTCCCCTTCCATCCCTCCCTCCATACACCCCTGCCACCTCCCTTCCCTCCCCCATCCCCACTTCTCCCCCAACCTCCATTCTCCTCCCCATTGCCTCCGCTACCTTCCTTCTCCCTTTCCTCCCTCCCCCTCCCCACTGCTCCCCCAGCAGCCCCTCCCTTCCCCTTCCATCCCTCCCTCCATCCCCCACCCCACTGCTCTCCCCAAACGGCCCCTCCCTTCCCCTTCCATCCCTCCCTCCATGCTCTATGCCACCGCTCCTATCCCTCCCTCCACCCCCACCCCACTGCTCCCCCAATGGCCTCTCCTTTCCCCCTTCCATCCCTGCCTCCATCCCCCACCCCACTGCTCTCTCCCAACGGCCCCTCCTTTCCCCTTCCATCCCTCCCTCCACACACCCCTGCCACCTCCCTTCCCTCCCCCTCACTTCTCCCCCAACCTCCATTCTCCTCCCCATTGCCTCCGCTACCTTCCTTCTCCCTTTCCTCCCTCCCCTTCCCCACTGCTCCCCCAGCAGCCCCTCCCTTCCCCTTCCATCCCTCCCTCCACACACCCCTGCCACCTCCCTTCCCTCCCCCTCACTTCTCCCCCAACCTCCATTCTCCTCCCCATTGCCTCCGCTACCTTCCTTCTCCCTTTCCTCCCTCCCCCTCCCCACTGCTCCCCCAGCAGCCCCTCCCTTCCCCTTCCATCCCTCCCTCCCTCCACCCCCACCCCACTGCTCTCCCCCACGACCCCTCCCTTCCCCTTCCATCCCTCCCTCCATCCCCCACCCCACTGCTCTCCCCCACGACCCCTCCCTTCCCCTTCCATCCCTCCCTCCATCCCCCATGCCATCACTCCCTCTCCCCCTTCAGTCCCTCCCTCCCATCAGCCCTCCTCTCCCTCTTCCCCCTTCCTTCTTTCCTCTGTTTCTACCCCCAAAACCTGCCCTCCTCTCGCCTTCCTCCATCTCCTCTCCCCCCGCTCCCCGCCCGGGTTGCTCCAAGCCCTATGCTCAGAGATGGGGGCCAAGATGGCTTGGAGCTTGGGGATCTGGGCTTGGGCTCCTTGCATCTGCTCCCCACGGCCCCTGCGGGGCAGAGAATAGCCAGGGCACAGAGGAATCTGGCCCCACCCCTCTCATGCTCCCCAGGGCCACCTAGTCATGCCCCCATCCAGTCCCTGATGTTCCCCCACCTGTCCCCTGGGCATGGGGCTCAGATCTGCCGCCTGTGCCAGGGGGCTGGGAGTAGGGCCCATGCGCCAGCTCCACACCGGCTGGGGGGACCCCCCTTGAACTGGCGGGACTCTTCGGTTGCACTGCTGGAGGGGCCTGAGTGACTGAGAATCAGACCTGTCTCGGTCAGTTCCAGCTGCCTTCCCTGGTTCCCTCAGGCCGTCACCAGCCGAATCTGGCTCCCACGAGCCCCCGATCCCACCCAGGCGCCTGGGTTGCTCCCTCATTGTGTTTGAAGGGACGATCCTGAATGGGACAGGGCCCAGTGCCAGGCTCAGCACCGCCCGAGGCTGCTCCTGTCCCTATTCGCCTGCTACCAGGTGATGAGCCCCTGACATCAGCGCCTCGATCTTTGCTCATTGTGTCTCTAAAAGGAGAGAGTCTAGTGGTTAGAGCAGGGGGAGCTGGGAGCCAGGATTCCTCGGTGCTGTCCCTGGTTCTGGGAGGGGAGTGGTGTCTAGTGGTTAGAGCAGGGGGAGCTGGGAGCCAGGATTCCTCGGGGCTGTCCCTGGTTCGAGGGAGTGGGGTCTAGTGGTTAGAACAGGGGGAGCTGGGAGCCAGGATTCCTGGGTTTTATCCCCAGCTCGGGAGAGGATCTGTCTGTCTAGGAGCTTCTTCACCTCTTGGTTCCAGACTGGTTTCCTGTTGTGTCTGGCTGCTCGAGGGATGGCAAGTGTCCAGTGCTCCCTGTCGCCTGGGGGATGGGTGTGGAGCGATGGGCATGGATGAGAACTGGCTCCCTGAGAGAGACGAGGTTGAGGGTCAAGTCCAGTCAGGTCTAAGGCCTGAGGCTGCATAATGAGTGAGATATAAATATGGGGGCTCAGTTACCTTGGGTGTAAACCCGACGGAGTGGAGCTACTCTGCGTTTACACTGGTGGTAGTGAGAAGGGAATATGTCCCAGTAAGTCTAGTGTTGGGGGGGGGGCGGGGCTGGGAGCCAGGACTCCTGGGGTTGTATCCCTGGCTCTTAGAGGGGAGTGGGGTCTAGTGGTTAGAGTGGAGGAGGGGACTGGAAGCCAGGACGCCTGGGTTCTATCCCTGGCTCTTAGAGGGGTGTGGGGTCTAGTGATTAGAGCATGGAGGGTCTCGACTCTAGGAGCCAGGGCTCCCGTTTCCAGCACCATGGGCCCCCAATCTCAGTTGAAGGCTTCTGGGTACTACCATAATAACACACACCATGCGCCCGGCTTCAACGGTCTCGTCATCCTCCTCATCCATGGCCTTCTTGCTGGGACTGCCAGCACATGGGGTCTGGGGTCAGGAGCTGGACTCAGCCCCAACCCACTCGGTCCACATGACGAAATGGTGGGCGAGGCGCAGGGCGTTCGATTGAAAGCCGCTTCCAGCCTGATACGGGGCTGGATCCGGGCTGGTGCCGGGGAATTAAAGGACTCCCAGCCATTTGATCGCTACCCCCACATTTTTAACCCCCTCCTCCAAGCCAGGAGCTTGTGGGGGGGGGGGGAGTGTCTCCCTCAGCCCCATATCAAGGATGAAGCTGGAGCCTCTGCTCCCCACTCTGGCCCTTGGGATCGGTCCCCTGGAGTGGGCGCTGGCCCGTGGTGGGGAAGGGGGCAGGGATGCCGTGCTGTGTGTGGGCAGCGCGGAGATGAGAAGCAGGCGCAGCTGGCGTCACTCCCTGGCAATTTTTAGCCTGGAGGGTGGGTGGCTTTTTAGTCCTCCCTCTGCTGGCGCTGTCAGCTCGGAGAGACACCTATGGGGGGATGGCCCAGCCTCTTAGCCAATGCCCGCAGGGCACATCTGCTGCCACCGAGCCTGTGCCAAGCAAGGCTGGACAGGGTCAAGTCTGCTGCCACCGGGCCTGTGCCAAGCAGGGCTGGACAGGGCCAGGTCTGCTGCCACCGGGCCTGTGCCAAGCAGGGCTGGACAGGGTCAGGTCTGCTGCCACCGGGTCTGTGCCAAGCAGGGATGGACAGGGCCAGGTCTGCTGCCACCGGGCCTGTGCCAAGCAGGGCTGGACAGGGCCAGGTCTGCTGCCACCGGGCCTGTTCCAAGCAGGGCTGGACAGGGCCAGGTCTGCTGCCACCGGGCCTGTGCCAAGCAGGGCTGGACAGGGCCAGGTCGGCTGCCACCGGGCCTGTGCCAAGCAGGGCTGGACAGGGCCAGGTCTGCTGCCACCGGGCCTGTGCCAAGCAGGGCTGGACAGGGCCAGGTCGGCTGCCACCGGGCCTGTGCCAAGCAGGGCTGGACAGGGCCAGGTCGGCTGCCACCGGGCCTGTGCCAAGCAGGGCTGGACAGGGCCAGGTCTGCTGCCACCGGGCCTGTGCCAAGCAGGGCTGGACAGGGCCAGGTCTGCTGCCACCGGGCCTGTGCCAAGCAGGGCTGGACAGGGTCAGGTCTGCTGCCACCGGGCCTGTGCCAAGCAGGGCTGGACAGGGTCAGGTCTGCTGCCACCAGGCCTGTGCTTGGATGGGAGCCCTCCGAGTAGCAGGCGGTGATGCTGGGGGGATCCCTGGGGGCTGCTTTTCCTCCTGAGTCAGGAACGAGCCAGTCCCTTGGGGCGCTCACTAGCGGGCGCTCTCCCTAGGCACTCCGTGCGAACCCCCGTGTGGCACAAAGAGGTGCTGTGCTTCAGGGTGGGGACTGGCTCTCCGCTCCCCATTGAGGTCTGGGCAGCGACTGCTGATTAGGTAGCCCTTTTGCAATGACAGGGATATTATTGGCCGCTTTCCCTGATTAAATTCCACCGACCTCAGCTCACCCCCTGCAGTTTCTTCTTGGCTCAGGATTATCCAGCGCAGCCCGCCCTATGCTGCAGTGCAGCGCTGGCGTGTGCTGGCAGACGCCTGCCGCGTCCCACCCCAGAGGTGGTCGTCTCTCCAGAGCAGGTTGGAAATGAGCCCTGCATATCCCATGCGCAGAAGGGTCTGAGTGCCTCACAAGCCCCATCTTCCTGATGGGGGAAACTGAGGCACACAGCACTACAGGAATCTATAGCAGAGCAGTGAATTGAACTCTACCAAGACTCAGGCTTGTGCTCTAACCCCTGGGCCATCCTTCCCGCCTATGTAGGGGGGTGGGGGATGGATGGGGATAGGTTAGCTCTCGTCTCTTTTGTTCAGGGGTTACTGGGATAGCAGTGGATGGATGAATGATCTTGGGATGGGAGTGGCACAGGATGGCCTGGCAGAGGGTGGGGGGTGGATGGAAGGATGAGGGGACACTGAGTCCCACCCCCTGTGCATGCAAACCACTGGGAAACACAGAAAAAACAAGAACCCCCCCCACACACACACACGACATCATAGGGGTGGATGGAAGGATGGGGCTGGCACAGGATGGGTGGGTGGATGGGGCTGGCACAGGATAAGGTGGATGGGGCTGGCAGAGGGTGTGTGGATGGAAAGAAGGATGGGGCTGGCTGAGGGTGGGGGATGGATGGGTGGATGGGGCTGGCACAGGATGGGTGGATGGGGCTAGCAGAGAGTGGGCTGGTGGATGGGACTGCGGAGAGGGTGTGGATGGGTGGAGGGGGCTGGCAGAGGGGTGGCGGAGGGGCTGCGGAGGGTATGTGGATGGAAGGATGGATCTGGCACAGGATGGGTGGATGGGGCTGGCAGAGGGTGGGCGGATGGGTAGATGGGGCTGGCACAGGATAAATTGGATGGGGCTGGCGGGGTGGTGGTGGATGGGGCTGCAGAGGGTGGGTGGATGGAAGGATGGGGCTGGCTGAGGGCAGTGTGTAGATGGAAGGATGGGGCTGGCACAGGATGGGTGGATGGGGCTGCAGAGGGTGGGTGGATGGAAGGATGGGGCTGGCTGAGGGCAGTGTGTGGATGGAAGGATGGGGCTGGCACAGGATGGGTGGATGGGGCTGGCAGGGGGTGTGTGGATGGGTAGATGGGGCTGGCACAGGATAAATTGGATAGGGCTGGCGATGGTGGGTGGATGGAAGGATGAGGCTGGCTGAGGGCAGTGTGTCGATGGAGGGATGGGGCTGGCTGAGGGCAGTGTGTGGATGGAAGGATGGGGCTGGCACAGGATGGGTGGATGGGGCTGGCAGGGGGTGTGTGGATGGGTAGATGGGGCTGGCACAGGATAAATTGGATAGGGCTGGCGATGGTGGGTGGATGGAAGGATGAGGCTGGCTGAGGGCAGTGTGTTGATGGAGGGATGGGGCTGGCTGAGGGCAGTGTGTAGATGGAGGGATGGGGCTGGCACAGGATGGGTGGATGGGGTTGGCAGAGGGTTGTGGATGGGTAGATGGGGCTGGCACAGGATGGGTGGATGGGGCTGGCACAGGATGGGCGTGTGGGTAGATGGGGCTGGCACAGGATGGGTGGATGGGGCTGCAGAGGGTGGGTGGATGGAAGGATGGGGCTGGCTGAGGGCAGTGTGTAGATGGAAGGATGGGGCTGGCACAGGATGGGTGGATGGGGCTGCAGAGGGTGGGTGGATGGAAGGATGGGGCTGGCTGAGGGCAGTGTGTGGATGGAAGGATGGGGCTGGCACAGGATGGGTGGATGGGGCTGGCAGGGGGTGTGTGGATGGGTAGATGGGGCTGGCACAGGATAAATTGGATAGGGCTGGCGATGGTGGGTGGATGGAAGGATGAGGCTGGCTGAGGGCAGTGTGTCGATGGAGGGATGGGGCTGGCTGAGGGCAGTGTGTGGATGGAAGGATGGGGCTGGCACAGGATGGGTGGATGGGGCTGGCAGGGGGTGTGTGGATGGGTAGATGGGGCTGGCACAGGATAAATTGGATAGGGCTGGCGATGGTGGGTGGATGGAAGGATGAGGCTGGCTGAGGGCAGTGTGTTGATGGAGGGATGGGGCTGGCTGAGGGCAGTGTGTAGATGGAGGGATGGGGCTGGCACAGGATGGGTGGATGGGGTTGGCAGAGGGTGTGTGGATGGGTAGATGGGGCTGGCACAGGATGGGTGGATGGGGCTGGCACAGGATGGGCGTGTGGGTAGATGGGGCTGGCACAGGATGGGTGGATGGGGCTGGCAGAGGGTGTTGTAGATGGGGCTGGCACAGGATGGGCGGATGGGGCTGGCACAGGATGGGCGATTGGATGATACCACAGCAAAGCAGACAGCGCTGAGCCCTCTCTCTGTGCTTCATGCAGTGCAGACCAAGAACTTCCTAGGGCCTTTTCCCCCTCCCTGCGCTCTGCCCCGGCTGCTCCATGCCCTGGAATCTCAGCCCGTCCCCCGCTGGGCCCCATGCCAGGCTAAGGGCCTGGCCAGGAAATCAGCTGGGGATTAATTCTAATGACCTTAGTTCACCGAACTGAACTGAGCAGCTTACGTAAGAGCCCCGCAGAGGCCCCTCGTGGCCAGCACATGGGGGTGGCTCACGGAGGCCAGTGGCTGTTTGATCTTGGGGATCCCTGCCCAGGTGGGGTGAGGGCCCCTGAACCGAAGCCTCTGTGGGCCCTGGGCCCCTCCAGGCATGTGCAGGGGGTGAGTGGCTCCCGTTAGCACTGGGCCGGGGAGATCCATCGGCTGCCCCTCTGCTCCGCCTCGCCTGGCAGAGCAGCACATTGGCAGAGCTGGCAGCTGCAAGGGCTGGTCCCCCTGTGGGCATGGGCTGTGCCCAGCTGGGACCCAGCAGCTGGCTGCACCTGTGGGCAGCTTGGGGCACCACCGGCTGGTCCATCAGGCTGGCGTTAATCTCTGTGCCAGGGTAGCCAGTGAATTGCTTCACCTAGATAAATACATTTCTCTCCACTTCCTCTCTGTTCCCTTTTTCCTTCCCTTCCTCCGTTCTCCTGTTCCCTTTTTCCTCCTCCACCTTTCCCTAGGGAAGGCGTTTTCTCAATTATTCTCCATCCCCCTCTCCCCTCCCACTCTTTCATTTCCTTTTTCTTTCCCTCTTTCTTGCAGACAGGATTTACTTTGATTTGCCCTCCCCTCTGTCCCACTCCCTCTCTCCTCTCTGTCCCACTCCCTCTCTCCTCTCTGTCCCATTCCCTCTCTCCACCCCTCCCTCTCTCCTCCCCTCCGTCCCACTCCCTCTCTCCTCCCCTCTGTCCCAGTCCTGCTTTGACCTCCTCTCCCCTCTCTGATCCGACCCTCCACCTTTGACACTCTTCCACCCCGCACAGAGTGGTGCCCGCCAGGCAGGAAGCAGCCCACAGATTCGCGGGCGGGCACATACACAAGGGTCTGCACAGACGTCTCACCATGCAGGGCCAGAGACGCGTGTGTTCACTCTCCTTGTGCACACACATGCCCATGCCCACACGCATGCACAGCCCCACGCGCCTGCCCGCAGATCCAGACCTCCCACTCGGAGCCCAGCTGCCCCTCCCTCCCTGCCTCCATTGGCGTTCCCACCCACTCAGGACCCCCTAAAGACGCCAGCTGTGGAGCTCAGGGCAGACTGGGGCTGGGGCTCTGGGGAGCTGAGCCAGAGTGGGTGAGTGCCCCCAGCCCCGCTTCTCTCCCTCTGGGCAGACCTGGGGCTTTAAGAAGCTCCTAGCCCCTGGCAAGCTCACTGGCTGCAGCCTGGATTGGCCCCTCTCTGGCTGCCCCCCCCCCATGCCCCAATCATCCCAGTCCCAGCTCTGCCTGCTGATCTCCCTGGGCATGCAGCGTGGGGGGGGGAGGCGTAGAACCCCACACACACACCTTGTCACCCCCTATCACAGTTCTGTTGATGCCCCCTGTGTGCATCTGTGTAGCCCAATAGGTCCCCCTCTCCCAGCTTCCCCCCGAATCCCCCCCCCCCCACGGTCCCTGCTGACCTGCATGGTCCCTGTGCTTCTGCTCAGGCCAGATCGATGTGTCCGAGATCCAGCAGACATTCCACAGCCTCGGAGTCTACATCTCTCTGCAGCAGGCAGAGAAAATCCTCCAAAGGTGAGACCGGGGTCCCCCGTTCCCCCCCAGCACGGCCTGTACACCCCCAAACCCTGCGCCGCTGTCTGCTCGCAACCCCCGTGAGATCAGCCTCAGCTATGCCATGCAAGCTGCATTCATTACTGCTGCAATCTAGTGGGGTAGAGCAGGGGGGCTGGGAGCCAGGAATCCTGAGTTCTTGCCCCAGCTCCAGGAGGGAGTGTGGTCTAGTGGGTAGAGCAGGGGGGCTGGGATCCAGGACTCCTGGGTTCTCTCCCCAGCTCCAGGAGGGAGTGTGGTCGGGGGGGCTGGGTTCACCGACTCCTGGCTTCTCTCCCCAGTTTCAGAAGGGGGGGAAGGATAGCTTAGTGGTTTGAGCATTGGCCTGCTTAAACCCAGGGTTGTGAGCTCAATCCTTGAGGGGGCCATCTGGGGCAAAAATCAGTACTTGGTCCTGCTAGTGAAGGTAGGGGGCTAGACTCAATGACCTTTCAAGATCCCTTCCAGTTTTAGGAGATAGGTATGACTCCTATTATTATTATTAAGGGAGTGTGGTCTAGTGGGTAGGGCAGGGGTCTTGGTGGCTAAGCATCTGCACAAACACTTGTGTCCCTGGGCTGGTGGGGGTTGGCGCAGGCCAGCAATCGGGGGCAGGGGGCGGGGCAGGTGAACTGACCCTCACCCTGGGTGCGGCTCTTGTCTGCTCGGCAGCATGGACAAGGACGGCACCATGACCGTCGACTGGCACGAATGGAGAGACCACTTCATCCTCAACCCGCTGGAGAACATGGAGGAGGTCGTCCACTATTGGAAGCACTCCACGGTGAGGAGGGGCGCGAGCCAGTCCCCAGCCGGGAGCCCAGACTCTGCTTCCCAGCTGGGAGCTCCCGGCCAGTCCCTGGAGACCCCCAGGTACTCCTCACTGCCCACCAGGGGCTCTTGCTGCCCAGCCAATGCGCTCCATCAATGGGCTGGAGCGTATCTCCACCGGGCGCTAGGCCGAGACCCAACGGCTCATGTCACCAACCTAAAGGCGCCTGGCTGGGCTGGAATAGGACCAGCAACCTAGATCCGAGGAGAGGGGCTAGGAATCCGGCCTGCTGGGATTTATTCCTGACTCTGAGGGGAGTGTACTGGGCTAGAGACAGGAGTTGGGATTCCCAGGTTTTAGTCCTGGATCTGGGAAGGGAGTCTAGTGGTTAGAGCAGGGGGGACTGGGAGTAGGACTCCTGGGTTCTCTCCCCAGCTCTGAGAGGGGAGTGGGGTCTAGTGGTAAGAGCAGGGGGGGCTTGGAGCAGGACTCCTGGATTCTCTCCCCAGCTTTGGGAGGGGAGTGAGAGCTAGTGGTTAGAGCAGGGGGGGCTGGGAGCAGGACTCCTGGGTTCTCTCCCCAGCTCTGGGAGAGGAGTGAGGTCTAGTGGTTAGAGCAGGGGGCTGGGAGCAGGACTCTGGGGTTCTCCGGCCAGCTCTGGGAGGTGTGTGATGTCTAGTGGCTAGAGCTGGGAATGGGGACTTACGGGTTCTATTTGTGGATCTGTGAGGGGCATGAGGTCTAGTAGGTTAGGGCAAGGTAGGGTGGAGGGGCCGGTGGCAGCCAGGACTCCTGGGTTCTATTCCTGCCACCAAGGTACTCAGCAGTCTCCTTGCTCTAGGTTCTGTCCGCGGCAGAGGGGACCAGCAGCCCTACCCCCACCTCCTCACCTGGGGAGCCGTGACCTAACCCATCCCTGAGCCCGATCCCAGCGAAAAGGGGGCAAGAGCCCCCTTCTTAGAAGGTGCCCGGAGGCCAGGGCTGCTGGGAGGAGGCCAGGGCCCTTTCTCTGCTGGGCTAATCTCAGCTGGTGATCAGCAAACAGCCTGAGATATATTTAACCCTGATTTATGAGCTGTGGAGGGGAGTGGATCGGCTCCAGCCTTGGAGAGGATTCCTCGGCTCTGTCTCCAGCTTCAGGAGAGGAGTGGAGTCCAGGGTTACAGTGGGGGGCTGGGAATCAGGACTCCTGCGCTTTCTTCTTGACCTCAGGCAAGTCCCTGCCCCCCCCGTGCCTCAGTTTCCCCCTCCCCGTGCCTCAGTTTCCCCCCCATAAAAGCAAACGGCAGGATGAGCTAGAGGGCAAAGCCCTGTCCAAGTCCCTCTCCCACCACAGAGTCCCCTAATCTAATTAGAGGGATTTCTAGGAGGCTTTATTGCCTCCCCTGTCCTCTACATCCACTCTCACCTTCCTCTGCTCACCCTGTCATGGAGGAACCTGCATCAGCGGCAGGGGATCCGGCTGGTGCGTGCCCCACCATGATCCACAGGGTGGCTCTCGGGGCTCCTGAGTCTCCGGGTGCTGGCCGGGCTGTGGGAGGCTGAGCAGAGGCACCCCCAGGGCTTGGAGTCTATCCTGGGGGATCCTCAACGGGTAGGACATGTGGCTATTCAGCCACAACTCGGGCCATCCCCCACTTCCTGCCAGCTGGACTCAGTAAACAGCACCTGCATACTGGGAGGCAGGACTCCTGGTTTCCCAGCTCTGGGAAGGGAGTGGAATCTAGTGGTTAGAGCAGGGGAAAGGAGGGGGCTGAGAGCCAGGACTCCTGGGTTCTATCCCTGGCTCTGGGAGAGGTGTCTAGTGGGTAGAGCAGAGGGCTGGAAGCCAGGACTCCTGGGTCCTATCCCTGGCTCTGAGGGAGGAGTTTTGTCTAGTGGGTAGAGCAGAGGGCTGGGAGCCAGGATTCCTGGGTTCTGTCCCTGGCTCTGGGAGAGGTGTTTAGTGGGTAGAGCAGAGGGCTGGAAGCCAGGACTCCTGGGTTCTATCCCTGGCTCTGGGAGAGGTGTTTAGTGGGTAGAGCAGAGGGCTGGAAGCCAGGACTCCTGGGTCCTATCCCTGGCTCTGAGGGAGGAGTTTTGTCTAGTGGGTAGAGCAGAGGGCTGGAAGCCAGGACTCCTGGGTTCTATCCCTGGCTCTGGGAGAGGTGTTTAGTGGGTAGAGCAGAGGGCTGGAAGCCAGGACTCCTGGGTTCTATCCCTGGCTCTGGGAGAGGTGTTTAGTGGGTAGAGCAGAGGGCTGGAAGCAGGACTCCTGGGTTCTATCCCTGGCTCTAGGGGAGGAGTGGTGTCTAGTGGGTAGAGCAGAGGGCTGGGAGCCAGGACTCCTGGGTTCCATCCCTGGTTCTGGGAGGGCACGGCGGTCTAGGGGTTTAGAGCAGGGAGAGGTTAGAATTCAGGATTCTATTCCCAGCTCCACCACTGTCTCCATGTGCGACGCTGGCCAGGTCCCTTCCCTGCTCTGTGCCTCAGTTTCCCCATCTGTATAACGACGACAATCCCCTGCCTTTGTGAGGCGCTTGGCAATCCCCCTAAGCACGGGACTTGATCAATAGGAAGCAGTGTTATTAGGGCTCCAGGCAGTCTCAGGGGCTTTGCTCACCTGAATTTTTAATCCTACTGGAGGAGGGCTCTGGACACGTTTCTTTATGGCTCTCGGTGTTCTTGGGCTCCCTCGGCATGTGGGCCCAACGGATGGTGCCCGGAGGAGACTGCTGGCACGCGGCAGTAGAGATGGCTTAAATCCTAAACCTGCCTCCCCCGAGGGAAGAGCAGCCTGGCTCCGAATGTAAGCTACTCTGATTCCCCGGCCCCCCTAGCTGCAGGTGGCTTCCCTTGGGCGGTGAGTTGGCTCCCAAAATGCCTGTGGGCGGCTGCAAGGGGGAGCTGACTCTGAGCCAGGGCAAGGGGGTGATTCCCCTTGGGAGGGGGCAGTAACCGCCCGCAGAAGGGGGAGAGCAGGGTGGGGATAGGCTCTGGGGGTCGGTCAATGCCGGCCTGGTAGCCCCTGTTATTAGATCCCCCTCCCCTCCCCTGTGGGGTCCTGCCCCGCTCGCTCGCCTCCCTGGGAGCGTGACACGTGACGACCGGCCGAGCTAAATTAAACCCAACCTTGGACAAGCCGCAAGGCTAGCATGAGGCCGGATTAGGTGATGGTGTCGGGGTTGGGGGGAGAATTTCCCTCTAGGGGGCGGGGTGCTGATCCAGGGCTGAGGGGTGGGGGACTGGCTGGCTCAGGGGGCCAAGGAATGGGCCATGGGGCCTTTCCCCTCTAGGGGCTACCAGCTCCAGGCTTTTGTACCCAAACACCATCATCTGCCGTCGGCCTGCCTGTAAGGAATTCCCCAGCTGAGGGAATGTGTCGCCCTCCCGTGGCATCAGCCCAGTGCTAGCTGCCGTGCCGGGGACCAGCCTGCTGCACCACTGCGGGCATCTCCGTGCTGAATTGTACATGGCCTGGCAGCTAGAGCCCTGGGCTGGGACTCGGGCCACCCAGATTCCGTTCCTGGCTCTACCTACTTGGGCAAATCACTTCCCCGCACACACCCTCTGTGCCTCAGTTTCCCCATCTGTAAAAGGAGAGTAATGGTACTGATTTCCCTTGTGAAGCGCTTTGAGGTTGGCTGCTAACAGCCAGGGGGTGCTGCTCTTCGGGTGTTTCCTTCCAGGGCTTTGCACTGTCCTTGGGGTTCTGGTTCTGATCTGCTTGTCTCTCCCGGCAGGTCCTGGACATCGGTGAGTGCCTTACGGTCCCTGACGAATTCTCCGAGAAGGAGAAGAGGACAGGCATGTGGTGGAAGCAGCTGCTCGCGGGCGCCATGGCTGGGGCTGTCTCCAGAACCGGAACCGCCCCGCTGGACCGGCTTAAAGTTTTCATGCAGGTAAGTTTAAAAGAAATAGGCTCCCAGCCGATTGCTCGGGCTATGGCTACAGGGAAATGGGCGTTATGTACCTGAATAGCCTGACCCTGCATTGACGCCCGTGGGCATGGGCAGGGGTGGAATGTAGCAGCCGCTGGGCATTGGTACAACAACGTACCCCATAATTCTGCATGCAGTTCTGGGGCACCCCATCGCCAAAAGGACGTTGCAGAAGGAGAGGGGGTTTGGAGATGGGCAGTGAGACCGATCGAGGGCCTCACCCCAGAGGTGGCTGCATTTCAGCGCTGAATGTGCAGGCTCGGTGTAACATTGCTGCACGGGTGTTAACCAGCTGCCGGGCACCACCCCAGAGGTGGCTGCATTCCGCGAGGCCGGGGTTCCTAACGAGGCTGGGCATCCAGCCCCTCCAAGACAGGACACCCTCCCCGGGCACTCATGCTGCGGCATCTCTGGCGCAGGTTCACGCCTCCAAGACCAACAACATGAACGTGTTTGGGGGGCTGAAGGGCATGATCCAGGAGGGGGGTGTCCGCTCACTTTGGCGCGGCAACGGGATCAATGTGCTGAAGATTGCGCCTGAGTCTGCCATCAAGTTCATGGCCTATGAGCAGGTGGGTGCCAGGGGCACAGAGTCCCGGGAGGGCAGGGGGAGGAGTACAGATACAGGGATGTCAGGGTGTCTACACTCCCCTCCTCGAGCTAGGGAGAGAACCCAGGAGTCCTGAGTCCCAGCCCCCCTAGTCTAAACCACTGGACTCCACTCCCCTCCTCGAGCTAGGGAGAGAACCCAGGAGTCCTGAGTCCCAGCCGCCCTAGTCTAACCCACTAGACCCCACTCCCCTCCCAGAGCTGGGGAGAGAACCCAGGAGTCCTGGCTCACAGTCCTATCCCCAAATGCAGATCGCTCTCCCCTGCCCCCCAAGAATATCTTTCCCGTGGGACTACAGCCTGGGACCCCATGATAGGACCCAGCCCCTGCCTTTGCCTGCTAGAAGGTGGGTCGGGGATCACAAACTGGAAAATGCCTTCTGGGCACAGGCGATTGATCTGCTGTTTCTCATCCCAGATCAAGCGGGCGATTCGTGGGCAGCACGAGACACTGCGGGTGCAAGAAAGATTTGTGGCCGGCTCACTGGCCGGTGCCACTGCTCAGACAATCATCTACCCCATGGAGGTAAGGCATGGCTCCCCTTCCCCCCCGTGGACACTGAGCCACCTCTAGGGGGCACCACTCCAGGGTTGCATCCAGCACGGTAGCTACAGCCCAGCCTCCTTGAAAGCTCCCCTGTCCTGTATGAAAGCAGGGACTTTGGGGTGTTATCAGAGGAGTGGTTAAGGCACTGGCCTGCCATTCAAGAGACCTGAATTCAGGTTCCAGCTCTGCTACTGACTGGCTGTGTGACCTTGGGCATGTCCCTCAGCCTCCTTGCCTCAGTTTCCCTAGCTGTACAATGGTGATAATAGCAGCGTGAGCTGTGAGGGCACTGAAGATTGGGAAAGGTCAGAGACTGCAGTAATGGGATAAGTACCCGTTCGCTATGAGGGACTCGGCAGGGGGCGCTCTATCCTCACAGTCAGTGCCACATTAGGGGGCGCTGTGCTGCAGGGTAGGGGGCTCAGGAGGGGGCACTCTTCCCTTTGCAATCAGGGCTGGCTCCAGTGCCCAGCATGATGCCCCGGGGAAAAGTGCCTTTCACATGAGCTGTACGACCTCACGATCATTAAAGAGCCCTTGAAACTCCTTATAGGAATGGCTGTTGGGACATTAGCTCCAGTGCCCAGGCCAAATCCCAACTCAAGAAATGCTGTTCTCTCTCCCTCAGTCCTTCCGGTGATTCCTTATTTAGCCCTAAGCTGCTCTGTCAAACAGTTTTTCTGCCCCACCCCAGAGGTAGCTGCATTTCAGTATTGTGTGTGCCCAGGCTATGTGGCTGCTAGTCAGTGGTCGTGCCCCACCCCAGAGGTGGCTGCTTTTCAGTACCGGCTGAGCCATTGCTACGCTGCTAGCCTGTGGCTCTGCCCCACCCCAGAGGCAGCTGCATTTGAGCAGCAGGCAAGGGCCCCTCGCCATTCTCACGATCCTGAATGAATCCATTCCTGCAGGTGCTGAAGACCCGGCTGACCCTGCGGAAGACGGGTCAGTACTCGGGGGTGGCCGACTGCGCTAAGAAGATGCTGCAGAAGGAGGGAATCCAGGCCTTTTACAAGGGCTACCTGCCCAACGTCCTGGGCATCATCCCCTACGCCGGCATCGACCTGGCTATCTACGAGGTCAGGGCCCGCGGGTGCACAGGCCTGCAAATGAGGTGGAGGGGGTGGAGCCTGTTTGCCGATAGGCTCCTCCCACACTATTGGGTGTAGGGGTTTGAGAGCTGAGAATGGGCGCATGCTGGAGTCCTGACTTCCAGCCCCCACCTCCCGCTCTAACCATTAGACCCCACACCCCTCCCAGAGCTAGGGGTAGAACCCAGGAGTCCTGGCGCCCAGCCACTCCCCCCCCGTGCGCTCTAACCACTAGACCTCACACCCCTCCCAGAGCTAGGGGTGGAACCCAGGAGTCCTGGCTCCCAGCCCCCCTGCTGTAATCACTAGACACCACTCCCCTCTCAGAGCTGGAGGTGGAACCCGGGAGTCCTGGCACCCAGCTCCCTCCCCAATCATTAGGTGCTACTCCCCTCCCAGAGCTGGGGTGGAACCCTGAAGTCCTCAGTTGCAATCCTTCTGCAACCCCCCATCCCTGGCAACTCCCATCCCTCTGCTGTAGCCCCTGCCCCAGCATCCATCCACCCCCTCGTCAGCTCTTCTCTCCTCCCCCCTGCAGACGCTGAAGAACATGTGGCTTCAGAAATACAGCAGGAACACAGCGGACCCCGGCATCCTGGTGCTCCTGGCCTGCGGGACGATATCCAGCACCTGTGGGCAGATAGCCAGCTACCCCCTGGCCTTGGTGAGGACTCGGATGCAAGCCCAAGGTGAGACCAAGGGACATGCAATGAGTGAGGGATGCCTTTGGGGGGCTGGGGCAGTGGCCCAGATACCCCGGCAATGGGCAAGGCCTAAGGACTAAGGAGGAGATTTCTGCATCCCAGGGCAGGACCCATAAGTTGCACAGCTGACCCGGGTGCATTATAGGCTAGGACAATCGGTGGTGCAATCCCCATGGACCAACAGACCAGGTAGCCAGGGTGGTTGGGGGACCAGCTGCAGCCCCTGTTCTGGGCTCCCTGTTTTCCGGCCTGGGGCCTTTGCTACTGGAGTGACGAGTTCTTCCTCCCAGTGCACGGCAAGTGCTCAGCACTCGTCCCTCTCCCCACAGCACTTTGCCTGGGCCAGCGCCTGGGGGCAGATCCGTGGGGCAAGTGGGAGTTTAGTGCAGGTCAGTGGCAGCTCTAGGACGAGCTGTCCCCGTGCAGCATGGCTGTGCCCAGGTGCCTCACCCCAGAGGCAGCTGCATTTCCATGCTGGGCAAGCCATCCCTTTGCTGGGTGGCTGCTTCCCAGCTGCTGCGCAATGCAGTCGCCATATTTGGGGCCCTCTGCCTGGCTCCCTGCGTCAACAAGAGCAGCCTAGGGGCTGCTCTAACTCATGCTTCGCCCCGTGGGCTCTGGGAAGCAAAGAATAGCTGTAGCAGGGCATACTCTGGCAATGCTCTCAAGCCCCTGCTGCATGGGGGGCTGGGAGCAGGACTGGGGCAAAGCTCCCTAAAAGCTTGGGGGAGGGGGGTCAGGTGGACGTGACAGTGAGTGGCAGGACCTGACCAGGACCCCTTCTCCCCCCAGCCTCCATTGAGGGCGCCCCGCAGCCAACCATGCTGGGCCTTTTCAAGCACATCCTGTCGCGGGAGGGGGTGCTGGGCCTGTACCGGGGCATTGCCCCCAACTTCATGAAAGTGATCCCGGCCGTCAGCATCAGCTACGTGGTCTACGAGAACATGAAGCAGGTGCTGGGCGTGACGTCCAGATGAACCCGCCGGCCCGGCGGGGCCCGGATGCCCCTGGCCCACTGCTTATCCCCCACCCCCTCGCTGCAGGATCGGGGCGGGGGGGCAGCTCCGGATCCAGGAGCGTTAAGAGGGACACTGAGAGATCTCAGCTGGAGCCCCCCACGCACACACCTGCCCCTATGGAGCAGGCCTGAGCCGGTCCAGAGGACCAAACCCTGGAGCAACCCTGAGGGGTTGGCTGTGAGAACCAAAAGGGGAACCCCTCACCCCAACTCTGCCACGCAGAGCATGTCTGCTAGGGGCACCCTTTGCCAGGGGGTGTGGGCTAGGAGCAGACCCGGGGCGTTTGTGGGGAGGAGCAATACAAAGTTCAGGGTTTGACTAATTTTAGTCTGAGGTTTGACAAGCTCGGCTTCCAACCGCCCCCACCCCCAGGTCTGCTGTGGGGGGCGTCGCTCCTGGAAGCGCATGACACATGTACACCCCATTCCCTGCATGCTACGGCCTGGGGCATGGCATGTTTCTGCACCGGGGGCTTTGCTGCCCCCCAAGCACTCGCTGACACAGCCCTGTCAGTGGATCCCAGTGGAGACGCCTCCAACCAGCACTGACACTGGATCCCACGGGATAATCCCTCCAATCAACAGCCCTTTACTCAGCACTGACACTGGATCCCAGGGGAGAATCCCTCCAATCAGCAGCCCTTTACTCAGCACTGACACTGGATCCCACGGGATAATCCCTCCAATCAACAGCCCTTTACTCAGCACTGACACTGGATCCCAGGGGAGAATCCCTCCAATCAGCAGCCCTTTACTCAGCACTGACACTGGATCCCACGGGATAATCCCTCCAATCAGCAGCCCCTGACTCAGCACGAACACTGGATCCCACAGGAGACCTCTTCAATCAGCACCAACACTGGATCCCAACCACTCCACTAGCCACTCTCCCCCCCCCCATCCACAATGATACAGGACTCTAGGGGGAATCCTTCTAGAAGGGCTCCCTGACACAGTGATGCCACTGGATCCCATGGGGGGTCCCCTCCTGTAGAGAGGGTCACCCCCCAAGGAGTGTTACCAGAGCCCAGTGAAGCGCTGCAGCTCCCCCCCAGCCCAGGCACTGCACCGGATCTCCCAAGGGGCTGCAGCCTAAAACCCATGTGTTTGTGCATGGAGCTTGCAAAATGGGGAGGCCACATGTGACTTTCCTGGGGGGCTACCTTGAAATCAGGGCTAGCGCAAGCTCTTCCTCCATTGCCACCCACTGTTCTTCTGCCCCTGCCTAGGCAGGGGAGACCTGGCACTGGTCTCCTCTTCCCCCACCCAGGGGAAGCCAGGCAGCCTCAGAGGTCTCCCCCTCCACACACCGAGTGGATCTCCCCCTGTGCAGCATGGGAGACCCACTGGCCTCCCGGCACCTGGGGCCGTGGTTGGGGCAGGGCGCGGCCCCGCTGGGGGGTGGGACGCAGGGTGAGCCACACCACGCCTGCTGGCCAGAGGGGGTGGGATGCGGCGAGGACTCGTGGCCCCAGTGTCGCCAAGGCCAGCCCATGGGATACCCCAGGGTAACGTTGCCTGGGCAGAGGGGGTGAAATTCCACCCAGCAGGGGGCAGTGCTGTGCCTGCACAGATCAGTCACTCTGACATGTCGCATCCAGCAGGGGGTAGCATGACATGTACACAGCAGCCTCCCCTACACCCACCTCTCTCCACACACACACACACACACACACACACACACAAGCTGCTCTGACATATCCCATCCAGCAGGGGGCAGCATTATGCAGCCCCACTGGGTCCCCTGCCCCTCCCAGCACCTAGGAGTGACTGTCCATCCAGCAGGGGGCAGCGTTTTACACACACACACACACAGTGCTTCCCCCTCCCCCAACCTTGGGCAGAGGTGCCATTCTAACCTGCAGGGGTCAGCCTCACCCAGCTGCATGCGCACTGCCCCCCCACATTACATACTTGAGCATGTGAAATTTCATCCACTGGGGGGCAGCACACACCCCATCCCTCTCTTCAGCTCCCCTAGTGGTGCCCTGGGCCATGCATCAGGGAACGCGTCGGCCTCTTTTGCGCGGGGACGGTTTTAACTTGGGCCCGTTACAGACTCTGCCTAGTTTTCTATGGCCCATGTGGGGGCCCGACCTCTCAGGTACCGAGGCAGGGCATTGCCCCCCCCCCCACACACACACACAGCGGGGAGGGTGGATCCCACAGGCAGGAGCCGCAAGGGCTAATATTCTTGCATTACGATTTTGTGTCAGGGTTTTGTTACGGCTCCTGCCTGCGGGCTCCCCAGCCGCTTCTTTGCACCGGCTCCATTGGGATCTGCCTGGATCCTTTCCGCAGGTTCCGGGCTGCAGTCTCTTCCCAGCACCACCCCGTCACTACGGCCACATCAGTCACCATCTCGACCCTCTAGCAGACACCCCCTCCCCCCGCCTGCCCAGACCTTGGACACTGACATTTTTCCACGGGGCCGCCCAGAGGATTCAGGGGGCCTGGGCAAAGCAGGGGAGTTGCGGTGCTTGTACTCACCCGGTGGCGGTCCGGGTCTCTGGCAGCATTTCGGCGGTGGGGGGCCCTTCAGTCGCTCTGCAGCTTCAGCAGCACTGAAGGGCCCCCTGCTGCCGAAATGCCAGCCGAAGACACACAGCGCCACCGGGCCAGGGCTCGCGGGCCCCCTGCGGGGGTTGGGACACTTACCCCCCCACTCTGGGCGGCCCTGTTTTTCTACATCAATCCTTGGCCGGCCTGCCCTGCTCTCGTGCTGCTGACGCCAGCTCCGAGCCAAGGCCGTGGGGGGGTACAGAACACTTCTGTCCTGCGAGGGTGTTCTGGACTCCCCGGGAGAAGGGGGACCCTAGAGAAGACCAGAAGAATGGCCCAGACTAGGTCAGCCCTATGGTCCGTCCAGCCCGGTGTCCTGTCTTCCGACAGTGGCCGGTGCCAGGAGCTTCAGAGGGAACGAACAGACCTGAGTGATTAGCGAGTGATCCAGCTTCTGGCCTCAGTGCTTAATTTGTGATGAAAGAGGAGTTGGCACTCAAGCAAATTTTTTTTTTTTTACTTTCATAACGGACGCAGCAAGCCCCAAGGTGCCGGGGCTCTGAACGGCCAGGCCCGGAGGCACCGGGGCTCTGAACGGCCAGGCCCAGAGGTGCCGGGGCTCTGAACTGCCGGGCCCGGAGGTGCCGGGGCTCTGAACGGCCAGGCCCGGAGGTGCTGGGCTCTGAACAGCCAGACCCAGAGGTGCCGGGGCTCTGAACGGCCAGGCCCGGAGGTGCCGGGGCTCTGAACGGCCAGACCCAGAGGTGCCGGGGCTCTGAACGGCCAGGCCTAGAGGTGCCGGGCCTCTGGACGGCCAGGCCCAGAGGTGCCGGGGCTCTGGACGGCCAGGCCCAGAGGTGCCGGGGCTCTGGACGGCCAGGCCCAGAGGTGCTGGGCTCTGAACTGCCAGGCCCAGAGGTGCCGGGGCTCTGGATGGCCAGGCCTAGAGGTTCTGGGCTCTGAACGGCCAGACCCAGAGGTGTTGGGCTCTGAACAGCCAGACCCAGAGGTGCCGGGGCTCTGAACGGCCAGGCCTAGAGGTGCCGGGGCTCTGAACGGCCAGGCCTAGAGGTGCCGGGGCTCTGGACGGCCAGGCCTAGAGGTGCTGGGCTCTGAACTGCCAGGCCCAGAGGTGCCGGGGCTCTGGACGGCCAGGCCTAGAGGTGCTGGGCTCTGAACAGCCAGACCCAGAGGTGCCGGGGCTCTGAACAGCCAGACCCAGAGGTGCCGGGGCTCTGAACTGCCAGGCCCAGAGGTGCTGGGCTCTGGACGGCCAGACCGAGAGTTGTCGGGGCTCTGGACGGCCAGACCCAGAGGTGTCGGGGCTCTGAACTGCCAGGCCCAGAGGTGCTGGGCTCTGAACGGCCAGACCCAGAGGTGTCGGGGCTCTGGACGGCAGAGCCCAGAGGTGTCGGGGCTATGAACCGCCAGGTCCAGAGATACCGGGGCTTTGGAAAGCAGAGCCCAGAGGTGTCAGGGCTATGAACTGCCAGGCCTAGAGGTGCTGGGCTCTGAACGGCCAGGCCCAGAGGTGTCGGGGCTCTGAACGGCCAGGCCCAGAGGTGCCGGGGCTCTGGACGGCCAGGCCTAGAGGTGCTGGGCTCTGAACAGCCAGACCCAGAGGTGCCGGGGCTCTGAACAGCCAGACCCAGAGGTGCCGGGGCTCTGAACTGCCAGGCCCAGAGGTGCTGGGCTCTGGACGGCCAGACCGAGAGTTGTCGGGGCTCTGGACGGCCAGACCCAGAGGTGTCGGGGCTCTGAACTGCCAGGCCCAGAGGTGCTGGGCTCTGAACGGCCAGACCCAGAGGTGTCGGGGCTCTGGACGGCAGAGCCCAGAGGTGTCGGGGCTATGAACCGCCAGGTCCAGAGATACCGGGGCTTTGGAAAGCAGAGCCCAGAGGTGTCAGGGCTATGAACTGCCAGGCCTAGAGGTGCTGGGCTCTGAACGGCCAGGCCCAGAGGTGCTGGGGCTCTGAACAGCCAGGCCCAGAGGTGCTGGGGCTCTGGACGGCAGAGCCCAGAGGTGTCAGGGCTCTGAACTGCCAGGACCAGAGGTGCCGGGCTCTGAACTGCCAGGCCCAGGCTCTGGACAGCTGAGACCAGAGGTGCCGGGGCTCTGGACGGCCAGGCCCTGACACAGCTGCCTGTTGTCCAGTCTACACTTCTGGCAGCCAGAGGCCCAGGGACTGAGTGGGGTGTGGGATTGATTTGTGTTGCGGGGGGCGGGGGGGGGGTCAGTGTGGTGAGCTCCCCCAGTAAAACCAGAGCGGAAGTCTGGGTGGAACCCCCCTCCGCTGGGTCATTGGCTGGGACCAAACCTGGGACCTATGGATTCAAAAAGCAGGCGCCTCTGCTAATTAACCCAAAAGACCAGACTCGCAGTAGCTGACTCCTGAGGCACCAAACAAAGTCTGACCACTAGAGGGCAGCAGAGAGACTTGGGGGCACCCCTCAGGCAATATTTGGTGAGTGCTGGGGGGGGGGAGGCAGAAAGGATTCCCCCTCTCTCCACTGAGATCATGGGGCTGTGTATGGGCAGGGGCCTGGTCCCAGAAGGTCAGAGCAGGTGCTGAGCAGCTGAGGACTGGGGAAGTTGTGACATGGGTGGGGAAGGAGCACATGGGGGCGGAGGGGTGGGGAGACAGGACACTGCAAACTCCTGGCATTGTTTGAAGTTTATTATTATTGTTTGAATCTTATTTAATTCCCCCCCCTTCTCCGCTCGAGGTTCATGTGATGAGAGGGACAAAGGGTTAAGGAGACAGTAGGGGGCAGAGGCAGGTTCTTGGGGGGGGGGGCAGAAACAGCCCCTCCCAGTATGGGGCAGAAGATTAATGGCCCTCCCCCAGTGTGGGGCAAACAGGCTTCCCAAGGGGCAAGTGGTCCCTCTCCAGCAGGGGGCGCTGTGAGCACCCTGGCCCTGTGGAAGGGCCGAGTTCGAGTTTCGCCATCCTAGCATTTCCCCTTGGAGCCGAGGATGCCTGACCCCGAGATGGAGCTCCGTGGTGCCTTGTATGGTGATCAGTACCCAGGGGGAAGAGCAGGGCCTGGCACTGCCCCCTGCCAATGGGCTGGCTGCAGGGCTGGCTGGCAGGCCTGACTCTGCGCCCAGGGGGGCTGCCACTTCAAAGGGAAAAAAGAGCTAATAAAGTTTTCTAAACTGTCCTCCTTGTTCTGTTGCCGGAGGGAGCTGGGGGGATTTTAATGGGGCTGGGGGCTGGAATAGCTTCATGCACCAGATCAGCCAGGCCCCCCAGGGGACCCGAGCAGCTGCGCCTCTCTCAGCTCCCAGGACAGAGCATTGCCACCCCACGGCCGTGAAACAACCGGCTCCATTATCCTCCGCAGCCTCCATTCAAGTCCCAGTTCTGCCCCCAGATTCCCTACCAGCCCTTGACCTGGTCAGGCCAGCTGGGCCTCAGTTTCCTCAGAGCAATCCCTCCTTTCACCCCCCACCCCCCTTGTTTAGCGGGGTAGCTCTTCCATGCAGGGGCTGCGTCTCTAGAGGTGTATCCTGCGCCGGGACCATGTCACGGGTAGCAGGGCTGGGATTTCTGCCAGTAGGGGGCAGTGTGACGCCCAGGGGTATTCCAGCCAGCTACACACAGTTTCAGCAGTGGGGAGCGAGCCGGAGCCCTGGCTCCTGTGTCAGTCCAGCTATTGGGGGTGGATCCTCAGGGTGCCTGGGTGCCATTGGGGTTCAGATAACCATGGCAACAAGAGATCCCCACCCCTGACTTGCACTGGCCCCCCAAGATTATGCTGAATCCTACAGGGCACAGATTTGACCAGGGTGACTCCCGCCTGGATCAGCCACACTCCCATCTAAGATCAAGAAGGAGGCAAGATGAGAGTTCAAGTCCTGCCTCTAACACAGACTTCTTGGGTTGCACTGCTGTAATCGCTCTATGCCTCAGTTTCCCCCCAGTCTGCAAAATAGTGGAAAGTGACCCTGACCTGCCTTGGGGTAGGTTCATTCTGAGGCACTATGAGGATGGGGTGCCACATAAGGGCCAGCCTGGAGCTCCGGGGCCTGCAGGAGCCAGCGCCTGTGGGCGAGTGGGCAACTCCCTCCTCTCCGAAACACAGGCTCCCTCCTCGCCGACACGCTGGCGCAAATCAGTAGAGCTCTGCATGTGCATCTTTATAGCAGGATGGCTGGAATCAGACCATCACTCTCATAAAGCAGGGGCCCCTATTGCTCGAGCTATCAGGGACTCTCCCTCAGCTGTTAGCTCTACAGGAACTATGACACACAGTGGTCCAGGTCATCACTTCACCACAACAACAAGGCTACGACTCCGTTCGGACAGCACAAACCCCTATGGCTTCAAGAGGGGGAGGGGGAATCTCTTTGAGTCGTACAGGGTCTATGACCCACAGTGGGCACTCAAAGCCTCACCCTTGGCACGCCAAGCTCCCTGAGCCCCAGTGACCAGCCCACCAAGGCATCTCCCCAAGGCACAACCTGGGCCACAGAGTGACCCCCCCCATCACCCTAGCGAAGGTGCCGCTGGTGTATAGATCAGTGCAAAGCAGACCCAGGGGAGGGTGTGCCCCCCCCCCCCAGGTCAGAGATGACATGGTGCCACAATCCACCAGCAGCTTCCCAGCAGTCCAGTGGGTGGCCAGCAGGGAGCACCCCAGTGGATCTATGCAATGGGGCGATCCTCCTCCATGGCATCTTGGGCCCTGTTGCGACGCCAAACGGCAACCAAAGCCCCCTTGGCTGGCTCACAGCAAACCCCGTACCCTGATGGCACAGACACCCCATGGGGAGACAACGCTGGCAGCAGAGGGACTCTGGCAGGTCTGAGCAGCCGCCAGATTTAGCAGAGAAACCTCGATGGGTTGGAGCAGAGCCAGGGCACGTGGGGCACTGGATTATGGGTCAAACAGGTGGCCCAGATTGGCACAAACCAGCCCACGTTGGCTGAGATCTTGCCACCTGCCCACTAGCTTGCAACTGCAAACTGCCTAATACCACCTAGTGGTCTGTCCCAGGATATCACAGAAGCCCAACGGCAGCTGGGCCAATAAAAGATGACAGACGGCAGGGCCGGAAACGCAGTTTACATTTTTCACTGGTAACAGATTGTGTGGGGTTTGGTTTGGTTTATTTTAAAACAGAACCTGGGATACGCTCCCGTCAAAACAGGAGGAGGGAAGGAGGGACAGGGCATGTGCGTGCGAATGTGTCTGTCCGTCCATCCACCACTGTCTTTCCATCCGTCCACCACAAACATTTGTATTTGTGATCATAAAATAAAGTCCCTCTTAATTGTTTGGTTTCTGGCTGTTGGAAACCGGAAAATTTTGCCCCCAAACTCGGTTTTCAGGGGAAATTTTGATTGGTGGAACCGTTAAAAGGAAGAAAAGGAGCAGGGGGAGGGGTGTTTTGATGGTGTTTTTGATAAAGACTTTCAAGGAAAAGATTCAGTGAACAGGAGAGAAGTTTACGTGAAGTGTTTCCACATGGACCAAAAAGAAAAAAAGTACTGGTGCTAGAATTCTCTCCTATAGGCCAGACTCCCTCATCAGACTACATCTCCCATGATGCACCCTGGTCACCCCTTATAGTGGGAGATGGTGAAGCCTGACTGCAGTGCCTCCTGGGAGTTGTAGTGCAGTTTCCTCGCAGCCCTCATTCCCCTGTAGGGGCTGGCATTCTCTTGCAGCCCCCAACTCCCCTGTTTTCAGGCTGTTGTTGCTGTGGATGTAGTAGTCCCACCTCTGCCATTGGCTGGCTGGATGACTTTGGGCAAGTGACCACCCCACTGTGTGCCTCAGTTTCCCTATTTTACAGATGGAATTAATAACATGAACTTATTTTGTTTTTGTTAAAGCAATTTGAGCACCACTGATGTAAAGCCATGAGACGCCCGAGAGAAGTGCAAGGGATTATTACGATTGATTCCAAACCGCCCAGGTTTGGTGGCCTTCCCAGCACCAGTAAAGGAGGGTTTTTGCTCCCAGAGCGATGGAGGGTTAGAAAGGTGTTTGGCCGAGTGACTAACTCCTGTAGCACTCACACCTCATAGCCTGGTCACGGACTAGGAACCTGCTGAGCTGGGGCCACACAACGCCCAGAACAACAGAACAGTCGCTATCCCTGGAAACTGGCACAGCTGTGGCTACAGCTACAGTGCAGGGTAATGGAGACGAAGCCAGTGGCTCCCCAGTATGGCAAATACCATGCCCCGCAATCCAGTCCTGATCTTGGTCAGGGTGTGGGCAGCATCCAGCACAATGGTGGGCCCTAATCTCAATTAGGGTCTGGGTAATGCCTGGCACAATGGGGGGCCCTGATCTTGGTTGGTGTCTGTGCAGTTCCCAGCACAATGGAGGGCCCCAATCTTGGTCAGGGTCTGGGCAGCACCTGGCATAATGGGGGCTCTGATCTCAATCAGGGTCTGGGCAGCGCCCGGCACAATGGGGAGGGCCCCCTGATCTCAGTCGGGGTCTGTGCAGCGCCTGGCACAATGGGGGGCCCTGATCTTGGTTGGGGTCTGTGCAGTGCCCAGCACAATGGGGGGCCCCAATCTCGGTCAGGGTCTGGGCAGCACCTGGCATAATGGGAGCTCTGATCTCAGTCAGGGTCTGGGCAGCGCCTGGCACAATGGGGAGGGCCCCCTGATCTCAGTCAGGGTCTGTGCAGCGCCTGGCATAATGGGGGCTCTGATCTCGGTCGGGGTCTGGGCAGCACATGGCACAATGGGGACCCTGATCTCGGTCGGGGTCTGGGCAGTGCCCGGCATGGTGGGGACCCTGCTTTTGGTCATGGCCTTTAGATGCTGTGGTAATATAAATAATACCCCTCATCCAGATTTACTTTCCTGCCCCAGGCTTTCAGTGGGTAACGTGCTTCTCTCACCAGCTGTGCAATTAGCGCGCCACATCTGGGCTGCTGCACCACAGCTGCAGGTGACAAGTTGATTGACAGCAGGAGCCAGGCCCCTCAAGGGCCTCTTGCTTCGGCTGTTGACAGGCCGCCCAGCCCCAGCCTGCCAGAAATAAAAGCTCCCTGCTGAGTGCAGCGGCCTCGTGGGCCAGATCCCCACGTGGTGTAAAGCAGCATTGCTCCACTCCAGCGAGCGGCGGATCTGGCCCACGCTTCGGCCGACTCCTATCTGCTTCGACCGGCACCCAGCTGGCACCAGTGGAGCTGCACCAGGGAGAGCCAGGAGCAGCCGTCGCGTTTGCAGAGCGGTGCTGGTGGGGTGATTTGTCTGGAGGTTTCGCGGCGGCACCATGGACAGGTGGCTGGCAGGCACAAAACAGTGCCAATTATGCACAGCGCTGGCGTGTCAATACTTCATGCCCCTCCCTCCCCCTTGGCGGATCATCGTTGCAAACCGGGGGGAGGGGAGCACAGCTCCTAAGCACTGTGGATTGGTATTGCCGCTGCGGCCAGGTTGATTCTGCAGGAAATTTTACCGATGGGCACTTGGGCCAACAGGTTTTTTTCCCCCCAACTAGGAAAGCAGCCAACTCGATTCACCGTAAATGATTAGCTGACCCCCCAGCTTTGCTGCATGACGGCTCTGTTTGCACAAAGCCGGGGATGTGAGGGGCAGGCTGGTACGTGGGGAAGTTGATTCTGTCGAGATGAAGGCCCTGTCTTGCAGGAGGCTGGATGATGCACAGACCCCGATCGAGATCAGGGTCCCCTTGTGCCAGGCCCTGCCCAGACCCCAACCGGGATCATGGCCCCATTGTGCCAGACCCTGCCCAGACCCCAACCGGGATCAGGGCCCCCTTGTGCCAGGCGCTGCCGAGACCCTGACCAGGATCAGGGCCCCCTTGTGCCAGGTGCTGCATAGCTCCCTAGGAGAGGACAGTTCCTGCCACAAAGCATTTATAATCGAGCTAATTGAAATGTTTGGGCTGAAATGTTTTTTCAAGAGAAAAATGCAGATCCAGTGACCCCCAAAACCTTTCTCTCGAACATGCTGCTTCTCGATGGCTGTTCGTGTAAGAAAAATGTCAGAAAATGTTGCAAGGTTCCAACATTTTGTTGCATTATTTCCTTCCATTTTATTTTCTTAAAATTTAAAAACAAAAACCCCACTTGTAATCTAAGCAAAACATTCTGTTCAAGCCAAAATAATCCACCCCCCAACTTTTCCCTTTGCTGAGACTTTCGAAAAAGTTCTGCAATTTTGAGGAGGTTGAGTTTTTTAGAATTGTCAGCGAACCAAAAAACCGCCACTATTGGCCCAGCTCTCGTTCCCAGCCGAAATAGCCAAGCCAAAAGGCAGGGTTATGAGCCTTGGTTTGCAGCGGGGGAAACTGAGGCACAGAGCGGTGGGCATTGAATGTGGGTCTCAGGCCAGGGCTTTTATCACAAGCCCACCCTTCCTGATGGGCTTCATTTTCCCAACACTTGCTAAAGGAAAGGTTCGGCTTTGCTTTTCTTCACCCACATCCTTTGCTTCCCCCAGCCATTTGCCATTAGCAAGAAGCACAAAACGCTGCCGGACGCTGGCAAGGTGCCCATCTTTAATTAGCCTTCCCCTAATGACAAATCACCTGGTTCGTTTAACCCCACCCTTAGCAATAAGTATAAAGAACTCATTAGCCAGGCACATGGCAGACGCAGCCATTTCCCCAAGGGCCATTAACATCACTGCAAAACTGCAGGCGCTTTGGTAGATTTTCCTCCGATCGCCCCCAGGCCCCATCCCACAAAAAGAAGATTTGGAAGCAGTTTGTTGGGTGAAACTGACAAGCAAGTGGAAAGAGGGAATTAAAAGGCATTAGGGTCTGTATTTCGCCTCCCTACATTCTCCTGCTTTTGGGGTGGGGTGGGGGGGCAGACAGCTGGGAAAAGGAACACGGGCGCTATTTGTGCGGTCGCCACCATCCTGAATTATTAAGGACAAACCTTCTCATTTCAAACACATTTTGTCCAGCTGCAGCGAACATCTTTCCACGTAATTCGCACAACATCGCACCAGGCCTGTGGCCACAAATTGGGCCAGACCCTCTGTACAAAGCTGCCAAAGACCCAGGCTGTTGTTTTATGTAATTCTAAGATGTTTTGGGGGGCGACTTTTGCCAGATTTTTAAGAACAAAAAAAGGCCATTTATAGAAAAGGCCGTGATTATGTGGAGCTAGGAGCAGATATGAACTCATGATCATTCCTTGCTAGCAGGCGAAAGCCGCCACCCATTGATTCAGCAATACATGCACGTTAGCTAGGCCAGGTTCGCTTTTCATCAGGAAGGGTCTGTGAAAGTAGAATGAATTATATTGTGAAAATAGAAAGGATTAAAGAAATGCTGTCTGTACCTTTAAGACAAACTGTTGGAATGCTGCAATCCAGGTGTCAGGAATACAGACATTAACATAGAACAATTGCACCGTTTGAGGGCAATTGGTGAAGTATTAGCCTTAAATCGATAACAGTTAGTAAGGAAATAGGATATGCATGCTGTGCCCCAGGTGAATTTTCCTGTTTTGCTTTCTTTGTCCCTTTGTCTAATTCCCGCTCTTTTATCTGTATAAATAAGACTGTTTGGGCCTTGCATGGCCGCTCACATATTCTGAATGTTATTGGCAGAGCGCTGTGCTAATAAAACAGAGTGGTCTGACAAATTGTGAGTCCTGATTCTAACTTTGACAATTTGGAGGTTCCACCGAGATGGCAACCGTCTTCACTGGGGCTGTGTGATTCCTGACTGTTTTTGTAGGATGACTGTGGCAGCCGGCACCTGGGCATTTGGCCCAAGCGGTCCTCCACTAGAGCGGAAAGGCGCACAGCCACAGTGAGGTCTACGCCATCGAACCTGTTGGTTCCCACTCTGTTCTGGTAGGGATCCCGGGATCTGACATCAGGAATCTGGTCAGGTAATTATTTCTGTGTTTTGTCCGGACTGAGGACTGTCCTGTCTCTGTGTCTATCTGTCCTCTTGTGGAGTGTTTGAGTCTGGGTGCCGTCTCTGTCTGGGGATCGGCCGACCAAGGGGTTCCTGTCCCCGCGGTCTGAGTGAGTGAAATCTGCACAATTGCAGCCGCACCACACCTTGGGTAAAACCCTTAGTGTGAAAGCAAGGGCAATTGAGGCAGTAGCCTGTGGGCTCCTTTTATGTGTTGCAGCAGGCATCGCTCTGACGAACCTGAATTTCCTTCTTGTGTGATTGGTGTGTGAAAGTCCTCCTGTACTGGTAACCAGACGTCTAAGTCGGGACAGTTCCCTAAATGAACGCCGGCTCATTTTATGTATTTAGGATGGGTCCAGACTCCTGTAAAAAGGGTCAAGACTCCTGTAAATTTCTGGGAAAATGGTCTAGGCTAACTCAGGAGGATCCCAAAACTCAGTGGCCACTGTTAAAATCTTGGAACAAAGACTGAGTGGACATCTTAAAGGACAAACTCGGCCAACCTAAAACTAAATTGGCTAAAGGAGAGGTTAATTGTTTCATGCAGTGGTGGGAAGAGGCAAATCATAGGTGGACAAAATCAAAACTGGCCTCTCTCACTTATTCAAATAATAAGTTAAAAGCTTTATTAAAAGCCTCCTCTCCCACCACTAGACCGAGCGCTCCCCTTTACCCCGTTCTCCAAACCCCGGATCGATCCAAACCCCTTCATACTCCCATCTCATTGTAAAAAGGACAAAAAGTCCCTTGTTCTGTTCCCCTTTGTTGTCTGCCTCAGAAACTGATTCTTTATAGTGTCCCACTACCAATTCAGCAAGGCTGGGGGCGGGGGGGCTCCTCAACTAGCCCCCATCCTTTCTGGTCCCTTTCCTTGAACATTTCTTTCAAAATTGTGAAATGACCACAATATCATTCACAAACGGTTCACTGAAAAAAGCAGGATCGGGCCCAGACAAGCAGGCAAGCAACAGAAAAGAAACAGGTTGAAAGCCCTAAGGGAATAATGTCAGGAGTAAAAAAAAAGTAGTAAGTGCAGGCATGAACCCCTGGAACAATACTTAAAAGGGTGAAATCTAAGGTGATAAAGGTGTCATTTTGGAACATAAACAAGTGCTTTAAGAAAAGAGAGTGAAAAGTTAACTATAGAGGCTGGAGAGAATTAAGCAGTTAAACTTTGTGGAAAATGTTAAAAAGGACCATGTTAAAGAGAGAGAATTCTTGGTTTCTTTGCAGACATTCTGAAGGGAAAATGGGCCCTTTTCCAAAAGAGTGCCTGTAAATAATCCTTATATATATACAGCTATGCAAAAACAAAGCAGTGTAAAAAAAAAAAAAGTTAAGGAAAAGAAAATGTGTATGTATCTATTTGTCTGTGTATGTAAAGTTCTAAGAATCTAAACCAACACATCTGGTTTGTAAAATTACTGTTTTGTAGGTGTAAGATAAATTGATTTTGTTTTTGTTTTTAATGCCACTAAAAATTCATTTGACTCTTTGATTCAAAGTTGCAAAACTGACAGACCTTTTTGCAAGACACAGGTAATTAGTGTTGTTTGGCTTTGGGATTTAGCATTTAACCCTTAAGGGGTAACTTGATTCTTTACAAAAATTAAAATGTTTTTAAATAAAGACCAAGTCATGGCTGCAATAGGGCAGTCAGAATCAGGAGAATAGGTAGAGATTCTGGAGTCTTTTTGTTTGTTTGGTTTGTTTTTTGTAACAATAGCAGATAAGAGCTGTAATGACAGAATAAGAAGTTAACAGTGACCCTCTGAAGCAACAGCAGAGGTGAGGTGCACAAAACAAAAAGAAGCAATGTTAAAAACACTGAGCTTTAAAATGACTATGTGTAATCAGACTGTCACTTTAATAAAAGTACATGAAAACTCTGAAAAAAATAAAGTTATACCTTATGTAAAAATTAATATGGCTAATGTTTTTGAAAAGTTATAGTATAAAAAGAATGTGCATTTTCCATAGGACATGTGCAGCGTATATTGTAGAAAGGGATGTAAAAAAAAAAATGCAAATAAAACATGCTGCTGAATTAAAATCCTATTAGGGCTCCAAAAAGAGCCGCAATAGGCTGTGTTTTCTTTTTCAAATCCCTGTGTGTTAAAACAGAGTCTCTGAGCTCTGCTGATGGCTTTGAATCCAAAAGCCTAGCCTATGTTGATGCAAATTACCTAACTGATAAAAAAAAAGGTGAAAACTGCCAGCACAAACGAAGCTGCAAATAAAGAACATACCTGGTCAGCAAACAAACTGCCTACATAAAAGGCATGGTATAACAAGATACCTTTAATAAATTTGATGCTAATGTTACTGTTAATATTAAACATTAAAATAACTTTAATGTTAGTGAGTACCCCTGTAACAACTTGTAGTGTGTATAATTTTTGGAAAAATCCTTTAAAGTAATATGGTAATGATGCTTCTCAGCTATTACCTGTGAATAAACTTAAAGCTTAACACAGCAGGGAAAACATTACAAACTTGGTCTGCTATATAAGAGGCAAAACTTGAGGTACACCACCTCATGAATTTAATAACTAAACAGTGAAATAATTTTTGCATAACCCTTAAAATGTAGAAGCCATTAAAACCTGGCCTGCCTATTAAAAAAAACAAAACACACACACACAGAAAAATATGGGGGTAATTCCTCTGTTTTGCCTGCAGTCAGGAAGGGTATTTGTAAAAGAATGGAATCTTTAAGCAATAATCAATGCCACCCCAAAAGGGGCAGAAAAATGTTCTTTTTGTCTTTCAGATAATCCAAAGTACTGTATAATGGGCTATGTGTATGTGTTAATTCTTGGGGAAAAGTGTTTAAAAAGTGTTAGCAACTTACCAGAAGACAAATGTAAATGTAATGTAAGTACTGTGTTTACCAATAATCACATTTACAATTTGCCACAACAACAACAACAAAAGAGTCTCCGCTTACTGTAAGCACTGATTTAGCTGAGTTCTCTATCAACCTTGGCATTAAATGGCAAACAGTTACCAATCATCTGTTAAAAGGTAAAAAGGTAAGATGGCTCCTAAAAAAATAAAAACAAAAATGTGGAAAACTGAACTATTCATATTATACACGCAAATGGGGACATGTTAAAAATTGCCACTGCATAAAACAATAACAGCTTACCATTGGTATAACATTTTCTGGATGGTCTCCCACAACTACTGGCATACTAATATTACTACCCTAATTGTTTTTGGTTTTACATTGTATATGTTTAATTGAAATGTTTAAAATGTGCTAGTGGATAAAACAAATGTATGTAAAGCTAAAGCCACAGGCCCAAATCACCTCCCAGTATTTTCTATTACGTGGACTAAATAAGAAGTGACACTGGCGATTAATAATCTTAGTGTCAAAAGGGGGATATGTAGGAGCAGCATTTTATAATGTCCCATAAGAATTACAGTATAATTTGATTTCATCCTGCTAGCCCTCTTATTTAAATACCAGAAAGAAATGACCCCCTGGGACAATAGGATTCTGTTTTCCCATATGCATTACAAATTGGGCCCTCTCTAACTCTTTGTTTTAAGATTTAGGTAGTAAGAGACAGGATTCTCTATTGTGTCTGTGTTAAGTAAATTAGAGAAACATTGAAGGCCTGGGTCTCAATGTAAATTGTCTTAGTTATCAATTGTAAAACTTAGCAAGGTTTAATTTGCAATGTTTTTTTTGTTCAATATAAAATACTACTGTTTGTATTCTCAAATCTATTTGTGTGAATGAGGAATCTATGCATCAGGAAAAGATAAGGTGTGAAGGCCATTGTTACAGCCAGAGTCAAGGGACGGCTGTTAAACTGTCTGGCATCTCAGAGTGGATACATGCTTCGCAGTGCAAGAATGCACAGACCCCAGTGAACCAACCACCACCTCAGGACCACGCAGAGTCAATTTTTTTGACTCCAGAAGAAGACGTAGAGGAACAGCCTGCAATACCTTACAATCTACGCTCTCGTAAGGGTTGCCAGAAGCAGATGACTACATAAAGCAAGGCCCAAGAAGAAGCAGTAGTGAGCCGAGCGCCTGCTGCCTGGTGGACATAAAACTGTGAGTGCAGTTCCCTCAGTTGAGGTTGTCAGAACCAGAAGGGCCTTGCCTCCAACATGCAGCTCTGGTAGCACCTGTTCTTCGGCTGCTGGTATCTTAAGGTCTGGGGTGCACACAATGACAATTCTTTTATCCAGCAGCAAGTGTGGATAGCTCAGACCCTTATTATTTCTAAATGCTGGGTCTGCAGCCACATCCCAGCCCACTCTCAAACTGGTGTTCCTGTCCTGGCTATCCCACTCAATTACCCAGACCTCACTGGAGGACCTTGTCTGTTTAACACAATATGGAACAGTAATGACACCTGGGAAGAGGCTATTGGCAGTTCCTTTACCCCACTTGGGGGAGCAATACACCAGGCAAAAAGGCTCCTAAGTAGTTAAATAATGGCAAATAAAACCAGAGAAAGTTTAAGAGCCCTGGCCAAGGAAACAGAGGCGATCGGACAGGTGGCCCTCCAGAACCGTCAGGCATTGGACATAGTGCTCGCGGCCAAAGGAGGGACCTGTGCTCTCACTGGAAAACAATGTTGTATGTTTATACAATACCAATAAGGTAATAGATCGCTATAGCCACTTAGAACAAATCGCATATCTTCCTCATGAAGAGCTGAGTTCTTTATGGAAGTGGCTAAGTAACCTGTTCAATTTCTCTGGCATAGGAAACTGGTTGTTTCAGGGAGCCCTAACTATCCTGTTTGAAATCTTAGTGATTTTTGTATGCTTTCAGTTAATCTGTTGTATCCAAAATTGTGTCACCCAGATGGCTGCCCCAAAACAGAGTGCTAATATAATGATTTTGAATATCGCTGATGAACTAAGAGATAAGGAATGGTTAATTTGTGGAACTCAGTAAGGGTTGGTCATGGCGTACGCCTGACCAAAAGGAGGGATTGTGAAAGTAGAATGAATTATATTGTGAAAATAGAAAGGATTAAAGAAATGCTGTCTGTACCTTTAAGACAAACTGTTGGAATGCTGCAATCCAGGTGTCAGGAATACAGACATTAACATAGAACAATTGCACCGTTTGAGGGCAATTGGTGAAGTATTAGCCTTAAATCGATAACAGTTAGTAAGGAAATAGGATATGCATGCTGTGCCCCAGGTGAATTTTCCTGTTTTGCTTTCTTTGTCCCTTTGTCTAATTCCCGCTCTTTTATCTGTATAAATAAGACTGTTTGGGCCTTGCATGGCCGCTCACATATTCTGAATGTTATTGGCAGAGCGCTGTGCTAATAAAACAGAGTGGTCTGACAAATTGTGAGTCCTGATTCTAACTTTGACAGGTCGATAAACGGCGATTTCACCAGACACCCACAAAGGAGGCAAAACTATTTCCACTGATCATTGACACTGACAGCCGGGCTAAGTAAGAAACCTGCTGCTTGAGAATTCATTAGAGTTTGAGTGAAGGGTAAAATTTTGACGCGTGATGTTGACAGCTTGTGTGTTGACGGCTTTCAAGCTTTCCATGTTGAATCCCAAAGTCGAGTGTCATTGTCCACTCCCCTCCCCGTGTCTGATCCCCCCATATTTTCCCACAACTGGGAAAATTTAAATACATAGAAAAAAATGCTTTAAAACCCAGCATTTTGTGCACTGATGAACATGTAAATTGGTTCTAAAAAATATTCTTAAAATAAACATCCCTCGTATCCCTCAAAATGATAGAAAAATCAAAGCTGAATTGTGCCAAAGCTAAACCTGGGATTCCTCCAGGTCTCACAGAGGAGTTGCCTGGCGTTTGAAAGCTTGTTTCCTTCACCAG
Source organism: Gopherus evgoodei (assembly GCF_007399415.2). Lineage (NCBI taxonomy): Eukaryota > Metazoa > Chordata > Testudines > Testudinidae > Gopherus > Gopherus evgoodei. The sequence continues at coordinate 3,420,246 of NW_022060061.1, read as the reverse complement.
CAGCGCTTGGGCCAATAAAAGCCATTACCTCCCCCCTCGTCTCTCATACCCTGAGACAGAGACACCTCCACCACCACCTAACTATATCATCTAGCCCTTGCAGGGGGCCCGTGACCCACCTGCGTAGAAATCAGTCAGTCATCAGACCTTTCCGTTGTGATTTTCAAAGGCATTATTAGTCTTTATTAGGCGTATTATGGTAGCGCTCAGAAGCCTGGTCATGGCCCAGTGTGCCAGGCCCTGTACAAACACAGAACAAAAAGCCCATTCCCGCCCCAGTCATACCTAAATCCCACTTTGCATCTCTCTCTCTTAAATAATTCTTGGAAGGGTGTGGGGAGAAGGCATAGGTCTGGCTAAGAAGAAAAGAGCATGCACGGGGCTACAGCTTAGCTGGGAGCGTGGCTAGCTACACATGACTGATCAATAGTTTGGCTTTTGCTAAAGGCACTTTTGTTTTTTTTGTAAAAGTAAGACACTGGCTTCTCCTCCGTTTTTAAAGATTGCACATCCCCTGGAAATCTGAATGATGCAACCCCCTGGCCCGTGGCCAAAACACTGCACAGCTGGGGCACGAAGCGTGTAAGCGTCACATTGTGAGCTGAGGGACGGTGCACCGTAGGGTGACGAGATGTCCCAATTCTATAGGGACAGTCCCCACAGTTGGGGTTTTGTCTTATATAGGTGTCTATTACCCCCCACCCCCATCCTGATTTTTCACCCTTGCTGTCTGGTTCCCCCCAGCCGCGCCCTGAGCACTTGCTTCACAGAACGCCGTGAGATCGGACTCCAGGAGAACCCAGTCGTCGCACAGAAGCTTGCTTGCTCCAGTGAGGAGAAGCTAATCGATAGCCGTGGAGGGGCTGAAATGATCTGTGCAGCACAGGACAGGAATGGACTGTGGTACCTTTTCCAGCCAAGACTTGCTGTGTCCCAGCATGGCTGGGACATCAAGGAGCATTTCACATCGCCCTGGAATGTGTCTGACTCCTTTTTAAAGGAGCTGAGTCCCGGTACAGTATGGGGCAGGTGACACACATGAGTCCAGATTCCAGAGGCTGATTTTCAGTTAAGGCCCCTTTAAGGCTGAATCAAGTGGGCAGAGACAGTCCCAGCTGAGAATCCTGCCTCCCCCCACTACATAAACCCACTGTGCAGGGGCAGGGTCTACCCCAGCCAATGGGAAGCTGGTAGAAGGGCACTGAACCTAGTGTGGGAGGGTGTATGAGAGGAACACATTGCACTATGGGTACTCCATGCTTCAGCAGGGGCTCTTGGGAAACAGAGCATGAATTAGAGCAGCCCAGTGGCTGCTCTAGCTGACACCAGGGACTAGGCACGACTCCAGAAGTAGAGGAGCAACTGAGTCTCATGCCCTGGTCCAGGTCCAAGCATAGCCATCCCCTGATGGGGAATCCAGTGATTTTCCTCCTTCGGGGCTTATCCAAGGCCCATCTGTCAGCTACAACTTTCTGGAAGGTGCCCCATTGGGTGCCTGCACAGCCCCTCCAAAAAACAACAGCACTGGAATCTTTGGGCTTGACGGGGATAGTTAATGCAGGCTGGGGGCAGAGGGCATCACAAAGGGAGTCAGATGTCCTCAAATCCCAGGGAACAGTAAAGGGATCTGGGCCCCAGGCCCTACAAAGCTCTGCCTCAACTTTCCCACAGCGCAGCAGCCCCTCACAGTGTAGGACACCAAAGCCTCAAGCCTGGGGCGAACTCATGCATTGCCTGCATTAGATTAGGGTCTCAGTCCCTGCCAAGCCTGGAACCAACACCCCAAGATGGGGGAAAAGTCTGTCTACCCGTTGACTCTTCCTGCCTCAGTGGTCCAACTCCCCAGTGTCCTGCACCACTACCCCTCCCCCATGCACCACTCGTGCAAATCAGATTAGAATCGATTTTAACCCCTCACATCCTCGTGTAAATAAATCACTGTACAAAGCACAGTGCAATGGGAAATCAGGCCCAGGATCTTTGGTTTTACAAGACTCCCAGCCCTGCAGGGATTGGTTCAAACTGATCCAATATATTGAAGGTATTCTGCATTTTCCCCAGTCCACGGTCTTGTCTCTCCCCTGGCCCTTTTCTACATTAAGACCCAGATCCCCAGCTGATGTAAACCAGTGTCACGCCATTGGCGACAGAGGGCCAGACACCCATTTACACCAGTTGAGGGTCAGTGTGTAAGCGGAGTCTCTCTGGATTTACTCCTCTCCCCCTACACAAACCACCAGTGATTTCTGGTGCCTCCAGGGTTGGGGTACTCAACTGGAGGCTGCTTAAAGGGACCCAACTCTCGGTTGCCTTGCATTGTTATTTTCATGGGAGCATTTGACACTAGTGCAAACAAATGCACCAGGGTAGGGGACGCCATTTACAGGGTGTGTGAGACTCTATAGGAAACAGGCAGTTGGGGTTGAGTTGCTTTGGAAATGCTGCTGTGGTGCAGCATGGGAGTTGTAGTTCAGTGGCCTCAAGCTTCCATTCTCCCCTATGAGCCGGGTTCCTTAGTTGGACTACGTCTCCCATGCTGCACCATGGCAAGGGACTCCCATGATGCAACCCCTCCCCTAGCAGAGAGAAAGTGGTGCATCATGGGAGATGTAGTCTGACCAAGACCTCCACTCTACAGAAGAGAACAGGAGCACAAGGCACCTGGACTACAACATCTAGGAGGCATTTCAGAATAAGTTGCTCCGATTTTGGTCAAAGATGTTCAGGACATGAATTTCACTGGGAAAAGCCTGAAATGTTCAGTGAAAAATTGAGATGAAAATGGATCTTCCCCCTCCCTCAACACCTGTTTTCCAGCATGAGGATCCTGCAGCAAGCCCTGCGCAGGAAAAATCCCTACATCTCCCCTGACACCCCTCCCCGTCCTCATACAAACAGAGCAGTTGTCACAGATCTAGGCGGGGGTTCAATGTCCCAGCCTTTTGCAAAGGTGCACCTAGGGCTTGGTTAATAGATGCACACCCAAGAGACTGCGCAGCTGCTGAGACATCAGACCCCCGTTGGATCCATAGCATCCACGTCAGCGCCATCGAAGTCAATGGAAGTCAGGCCAGTTTGCGTCAGTGGTGGGGGGCCTGGGCCTGTCCCACCACCTCTGAGGTCCGGTGGATGGGCTCATGTTCCTCATCCCTCAGCTGGCTGTGGTTGCCGGGATGGAAGAACCCTGGATTGGGGATAAGGAAAGGGAAAGCAGATCCGTTGCATTGATGTCATCGGCAAATAATGAAACAGTGGGACACCAGCCCAAGAGATCCGCCTCTCCCCATAACCTCCCATCCTATTTATCTATGACATCAATGTGACCGCTGGGGCGGGAGGGGGGGCACGGAAAGAGAGGAGCGGAGGTGGGTGGAGTCTGTTATCTAGCAGGAGCAGCTGCTGGACTGCGGGGGGGAAGTCTCGGTCAGGGCCCCGTTCTTGCTGTTGCCGACGAGGGTGGTGTTGGTGTCCAGGCTCTCGTTCATCTTCTCGCAGATAATGTCCACCAGGCGCTCAAAGACCTGCTTGACGTTGATGTTGTCCTTGGCGCTGGCTTCAAAGAATTCAAACCCTGTGGGGAGGGGAGGGAAGGAAGGAGGAGAAAGGAGGGAAAGAGAAAGAACAGAAGGAGGAGAAAAATCGTGTGTTGGTGACAAAGTACACACAACGCACAGTCAATCTGTGGAACTCCTTGCCAGAGGATGTTGTGAAGGCCAAGGCTATAACATGGTTCAAAAAAGAATAGATAAGTTCATGGAGGATAGGTCCATCAATGGCTATTAGCCAGGATGGGCAAGGATGGTGTCTCGAGCCTCTGTTTGCCAGAAGCTGGGAATTGGCAACAGGGGATGAATCACTTGATGATCACCTGTTCTGTTCATTCCCTCTGGGGCACCTGGCATCAGAAGACCAGGTGGGCTATATGGACCCTTGGTCTCACCCAATATGGCCATTCTTACAGTGGATCCAGGAGGAGGATTGGAACCCTTAGCCTTTGGCATGAAAGCCCCCAGTCCCTTAACACCTGAGCTAACGGAGCAATAACCTGATCCCCTTGTATAACTACCTACAGGTCTCTGGCCTGTGTGATGCAAGATGTCAGACTAGCTGATCACAGGGGTCCCTTCTGGCCTTGGACTCTAGGACTATAGAGGCCAGCAGCAGTCAGACTTTTATCTGTTGACGTTGGCCACTAGGAGGCGAGGTGACGCAAAAAACCAAGAGTTTTAGTGTGGCGAGATGATTGGGAGAGGCCCCTGCTGTTCATGGAGAAATTTGTGATTGCAAATAAAACCTTAGCCAAACGCCCAAGGCCTCAAGCCTCATTCGGGTGCCTACCAACTGCTGATTTTCATGGGAATTTGGTTGTGCCAAATGGTTGCAGTTGGAGGGGAAGAAAACCCAAACCAAAAAACAACCCCCCCACCCCCCAAAAAAGAATTTTTAAAAAAATAACACATTTAAGTTATTTTCCTCTCAAAATTTCCTTCAAGTGTGTTCTTTAAAATTAAACAAAAGAAGTTAAAAATGCTCCAGTTCAAAACTTCTGCCTCAAGTCGAAACGAAATAGTTTTCAACTTGCTGAATGTTTTGAAAAACGTTGACACTCCTCCCCCACCACCACGAAAGTTCATTTGTGGGGTTTTTGGAATTGTCGACAAACGGAAAAATCCGTTCTAGGTTCTCCAGCCGCTGCGGGGCTGGAGGGGAGGGCACCTACCTAGCTCATCTGCCAGCCGCTTGCCATCCTCTGTGGCCACCACTCGGTCGTCCTCCAGGTCACACTTGTTCCCCACCAGGATCACCTGGGCGTTATCCCACGAGTAGGTCTTGATCTGGGTCGCCCTATGGAGCAGGGGTGGGAATTGAACTCGGGCCTTGCTTACAAGCCGTGCCCACCCAGCTGTCAATCACCTTCACCCCACCTCACTCTGACTCCTCCCTCCCTTATAAAAGAGCACGGTTACAAACCCAATGTGTCTTTTATCGCTGGGGACCCCGCACCACCCTGTCTTAAAGCAAGATGAACCCCAAAACAGCCAGGAATTTGCACAACATATAGACTCGTCCACTGAACAAATCCTTCCCTCCGCCCACACCCTCACAACTCACATTGTTTACTATCCTTTTGAGGTCAGGACTCCTGGGTTCTATCCCCAGCTCTGGGAGGGCTTTGGGGTCTAGTGGTTTGAGCTGTGGGGCTGGGAGTGAGGACTCTGAGGTTCTATCTATGCCCAGGCTTAGGAGGGGAGAGGGGCCTAGTGGGTAGAGAGGAGGGGGTGGAAAAGATGACTACTTTGGGTGTCTCTGCTACCTTGTGCCTCAGTTTCCCCTTCTGTGAAAGAGGGATCAAAATAACAACAACAATAAATACCAAACCCTGTTTGTAAAGCACTCGGAGATCTTTGGAGGGAACGTGCATCCGTCAGTGTTCAGCGGCGTTAAACACAGTCCCAGGAAGAAATGGCACCCAGGGGGCTTTGCGTGAGTGAAAGCAGCCATCTGAGGGCTCATCTCTCAGAACTGAACCTCGGAGTCCTGTCTCCCAAGCCCCCTGCTCTAACCACTAGACCCCACCCTCCTTCCAGAGCCAAGGAGAGGACCCAGGAGTCCTAGCTTCCACTATATCCCTGGGCTAAACCCCTTCCCTGTTCAGCCTGACCCAAGGCAGCTCAGGGGCTCCGAGCTGCAGCATCAGCCTCGGACAGCCTGACTCCTCCTCCCTTTACCCAGTGACTCACTATCAATCTGACTCATGGGTGGCAGGAGGCTGCAGCTGGGCTAGGGGGTGATGACAAACAGACCCCAGAAAGGGGTGAAGCCAGGAATAAGGAGCAGTGAAAAGGTCGAGGGGGGGGGGAAGAGCCCCATCTCCGAGGTCTACCCCGCCTCGGTGTTCCCCACAGTTCAGTGCAGTGACCTGCCTCTTCCATCCCCAACACTGCCCCGCCCTCCATAAAAGATCTTAAAAATCCAATGAGTCTTTACGGATGGGTCCCCTCCCCACGACGCCATGTCTTTAAGGAATATGAGCACTGCAACTTTATCAGGAGTTTCCAATGGAGGCAGGGCCCTCCCCAGGGCAGGAGGGATTGAGGGGGCCATTTTCCCTCCCCCACTCACACACACAGTTTGCTTTCTGCAAATGCAGGCAGCTTGGCTGCATCAGTTACACGCAGCGCAGCTGCCCACTTTCAGGCGGACGGGCTCAGGCTCTCAGCAGACTCAGGCAGGGTCGCTGCAACAGACAGCTCCTCCACGCTCTTTTGAGCTATCAACTCGCTCTCGGCAGACTCAGGCAGACATCCGTTTTGCTCAGCTCAAGCTTTTCTTCACTACCAGCACCAGTCAGAGAGCTAATTTTCCCCCACGGAGATCTTGACCTCAATCCCTGTGACCTTCTGGGAGCCAGAGGCCCTAAACAGGGGCCCCCAGTGCCTGTATCTTCACTCAGCCCTGGACACGACTGGCTGTCATGGTACAACGCAAGGGAACACGGGGTCTCTTACCAGTCCTGCACGGCGTTGAAGGAATCCTGGTTGGCGATGTCGTACATCAACAGAAAGCCCATAGCTCCTCGGTAATATGCCGTCGTGATTGTCCGGTATCTCTCCTGCCCTGCGGTGTCCTTTAAACAATCCCGTCCCCCCAACACACACAAATAAGAGCTGCTTCTTTGCAAGATTCCCAGCTGCATAGGGGACGATTTCAACCCGGAGGTAGCACTGCGGGAGGCTTGGGGGTTAATGCTCCCCATCACTTCCTGCCAGAGACTCCTGCCCCCCCGTGCCTCAGTTTCCCTTCTGTAAAACAAGGGATAACGCTTTCTTTGAACTGAAAGCTCCCTGGGGCAGGGCCCATCTCTCCCCAGGTGTCCGCAGGGCTGCTTCAGTTAGGGGCCATGAAGTGGTGCATTGTGGGAGGGTGAGAAATATCAGCTGCTCGCTATCTGCTTGGCCTTGTACAGCGCTTATCTACTCTCGGGAGCAGGCGGCGGAGACCAGAGATGGGCCTGTTACTGTGGAGACCAGAGAGCGCACAGAGGGCCGTGACAGACAGATATTTTCATTAAAAGGCCTGGATGTGTCAGGCTGGTTCCAGGAACTGGGGCTAGTTTCCATGACAGCTCAGATGCACGTAAGACGCACTGTTTGCGTGTGATTAAAAACAATAAATCTATTAATAAGGGAGCGGAATGGAAATTTGAACGGGCTGCTGTTAAAAATAAAACACAGGCGAGCTGTACAATCTCCTTTCTGCCGTATGGAGAGAGCGCGAAGCATGGGGGGCTTGCCTGGACGGGGTGGTCAAGGGGAGGACTCATGGAGAGGTGCAGGATAGGGAAGAGACCGGGTGGGATCCTAGTCAGCCCGCTGCAAAATGCAGGACTGAATGGATGCTGGATGGGTATGAAAGGGAGGGGATTGAGGCCCGATCTCGCTGAAGAGTGCTTTGCCGGGTAGCTCCAGCCATACACAAAGGGCTCCTCGTGGGGACTCGGCTTACCCCAGTAAAGCTGCGCGCTCCACCAGAATCGCTCATTCCATCCCACCCGACCAAAATCAACGCGCCCAGCAAAAACAACGTTCGGCTGGTATAACCGCGTCTCCGGTAGGGTTTCTGCTGGGTCGGCCAGACCTCACCCGTCTACAGGGCACTGACTAGCAGAGCTCTGCCGGCCGGTGTCTGGAATGGAGGGCTGGCCTTACAGCTGATGGCAGGACGTCGCAGGTTTTAGCCTGTGGAACTCATTGCTAGGTGACGGGATCAGCGCTAGGCCTTAAACTAATCTCAGTTAAATGAGTCAAATTTAGAGGATCGGCACCCTGGGGCAGGGACTATCTGTTCGTTCTGTGTTTGTGCAGCACCCAGCACAATGGGGTTCTGGGCCATGGCTGGGGCTCCTAGCTGCTACCATAATACACCTAATAATGTACAGCACCCAGCGCAAAGGAGTTACAGGCCACACGACTGGGGTTCCTAGGTTCTACTGTAATACACCTAACAAATCTACAGCACCTACCCTAATTGCATCCCAGTCCATGGCTGGGGCTACTAGGGGCTACGGTAATACACTTAATAAATAATGTAACGTGCTTGGCCCTCTGGGGTCTTGGGCTATGGCTGGACTCTTAGAAACTACCATAATACACCTAATAATGTACAGCAGCCAGCACAATGGAGTCCTGGGCTATCACTGGGGCTGCTAGGTGCTATCATAATACACCTATTTATTGATCTATTTTTTGGAGGGTCAGGCAGAGTCAGCAGAGACATTTCCACGGATCCTTTTGGGAGGTGGCAGGAAGGCATCTGTCCATCCTCATTTTAATGAACCCCTCTCCATTCAGCTGTGTCCCCTTAAAGCAAAGCACAGGCTTAAATACTTATTTGAGACGGATTGTGGTAGTGTCTCAGCGTCGCAGGGGAACCCATGCGCCAGGTGCTGTACATCCACAGAACAAACAGATGGACCTTGCCCCAAAGAGCTTCAGATCTAATTAAGCAGGGAAGTGACTCCAGCGAAGCCAAGCCAAAGAGTTAACCACCTTCTACCGTAATGTCGCTCCTACATTTGCCCCTGATCTAAATCACCCATACCTCCTAGTGGTCACGTCAGTTGCCCAGAGAGGGCTTCCATTCATTAACTCTGCTCCTTTGGGTCTCTCCCACCTATTACAGTGGGGCAAGAGGTTGCAGTGGAAAAAAAAAAACACACTGGGCCAAATTCCCTGCTGGAGTCTGTGGAGTTACGGCCTGCAAAGATTCAAGCCACAGCACGTGCAGAGACCGCTCAGCCTTATAGAAATCCCCAGAGCAGGGCTCCATCTGGCCAGGCAGCCTTTCTCCAAAAGTGGCATCTTGTGGCAGTGAGTTCCACAGGCTAACTGCATTGACAGAGGGTAAATGAGGAGGCAGACATAGTTCAGAGGTGGCATTAGGAGGTTGGTGAAGTTCCCACCATGGAAAAAAATCAGTGGCAATGAGTTCCACAGGTTAAAACAGAATAATAAAAGGGGGACATATTGGGTCTCTCGGTCCCCAGGCTGGTGGGGGAGACCCCAGAGGATTTGAGGGCTGGGAGGAGGGAAATCCTTTTTGGGTGGAGAGTTTGCATGATGGTGCCCAGCGGCATTTACCGGAGTCAAGGTAACGCCAGCTGCTGCCTAAGCCAAAGCACACGCAGGCTGGTGCCATTACCATGGTGACTGCCAGAGGCCTTCAGGAGCAAAGAGACTCTGACCTCGCTCCCTCCCTGCAAAAGCCAGGGACAGCTGCAGCTGCCGCGTGGGGAGGGAAGGGATGTTTACCCTCAGCACCGGGGGAGTCGACTGCACTTAGGGACGTCGCTGCAGCTGCCGGCCATGGAGATAACAGGAAAAGAACGTGCTAATCCAGTCCCGCCAGCTGGGACCGTGGGACAGAGCGGCCACTGGGGCCTCAGCATGACGTGGGCCCGACCCCCACTCGGCCACAGAGCCAGTGGAGCCAATGGGACAGATCCCCGGCCGGTGTAAAGTGACCTAGTGCCAAGAGAGCAAGGCTGAATCACACCAGCTGGGGGCCGGGGCCGGTGTCACGTTGCAGTCAAGAAATAAAGAGAGTCTTAAAAAGTGTCACTCTCCACAGAATGGATCACAGGGCTTTTCCCTCTAGGGGGCGCTGGTTCTGGGCTGGGCCCAGGGCAGAGGACTGGCTGGTTCAAGGGGGCTGGGAATGGGGCACTAGGCCTTTCCCCATCCAGGGGGTGCTGGCTCTGATCTGGCACCAAGGGAATGGGGGGGAATGGTTGGTTCAGGGGGGCTGGGAATGAGGCAGAGGGCCCTTCCCCTCCAGCAGGCACTAGCTCCAATCTGGCCCCAGAGGAATGGGGGGACTGGCTGGCTCAGGGGGGTGGGAATGGGGCACAAGGCCTTTCCCCTCTAGGGGGCGCTGGCTCTGATCCAGTCCCGGGGGAACGGGGCACAAGGCCTTTCCCCTCTAGGGGGCGCTGGCTCTGATCCAGTCCCGGGGGAACGGGGCACAAGGCCTTTCCCCTCTAGGGGGCGCTGGCTCTGATCCAGTCCCGGGGGAACGGGGCACAAGGCCTTTCCCCTTCCAAGGGGTGCTGGCTCTGATCTAACCCTGGGCAGGGGACTGGCTGGCTCAGAGTCAGAAGTTGGGGTCTCTTCCCTGTAGAGCTGCAGCACTGCGCAGAACGCCTTCCTCCAACAGAAGAGGAAATGAAGTTTTAAAAAGGAAGCGTTGCAGCACTCCAGTGATTATGGTAACAGCCCCTTCCCTGGGGCGGGGGGATGTGTGCCTATTTCATGCCCATTTGCTGCACACAAGTTCTGGAAGCCACCAAGTTCTGATCCACTCCCCGTGTGGGGAGCTGTCCCAACACGCCACCAGAAGGGCAGAGCCTCTCCAACTGCCATGCCCCCAAACCGCCACCCCCTGGGCAGTGGGGGCTCAGGACTGGGGACTGGCTGCAGGGGGGCTGTACAGAACAGGGTGCTGGGGAAAGGTGTGCACCCCGCATGGGGCCAGATGTCCCAGGAATCTGGGACCGAAGGGTCGGCACCTGGCGAGGACTGAAAGGAAAAAGGGCCATCAACCCTCATGCTTCAGGGCACAGGCCAACCCCAGCTCAGGGTCAGGAGGAATTCACCTGCAGTATAGTATTGCTCTGCTAGGGGCAGCAGGGTGGATTGGACACCTCTCTCTCTCTCTCCAGTGTCTGGTGCCGACACCAGAGCATACAGGGTGCTGGATCTCTTCTGGCCTGAGGCCCCTGATCGATAAGCGCGGGGCCACCTGGGCAATGGCTTATCCTCATCAGCTACTATCAGTATTACAGTAACATTGGGCATCCCGGCCATGGCTCAGGTCTCCATTGCGCTAGATGCTGTACAAAAACACAGCACAGTCCTGCCCCCAAGAGATAAACTGTCCCGCTGGGATCCCCTGGGCCTCCCTCCCTCCCCGCCAGGGTCCCACTTCCCTCCCTCCCCGGCGCTCACCCAGATCTGCAGCTTGACCCTTTTCTCGTTCCTATAGACCGTCTTGACCTTGAAGTCGATGCCCACGGTGCTGACGAAGGCCGAGGTGAAGGAGTCGTCGGCGTAGCGGAACAGGAAGGACGTCTTCCCCACGCTGCTGTTCCCGATGATCAGCAGCTTAAACATGTAGTCGAAGTTCTGGTCGGCGGCATCTTTCTGGGCCTGCCGGGTGTCGTTGGCGGAGGCCATCTGGGGGGTGGAGAGGGGGCATCAGCAAGGCAGAGGGGCGGGGGTCTAGTGGTTGGGGCAGGCTGAGAGCCAGGACTCCTGGGTTCTCTCCTGGCTCTGGGAGGGGAGTGGTGTCTGGTGGCTAGAGTTGGAGGGAGCTGGGAGCCAGGACTGCTGGGTTCTATCTCCAGTTCTGGGAGGGGAGTGGGGTCTAGTGGTTAGAGTTGGTGGGGTCTGGGAGCCAAGACTCCTGGGTTCTCTCCTGGTTCTGGGAGGGGATTGGAGTCCAGTGGTTAGAGTTAAGGGGGGCTGGGAGCCAGGACTCCTGGGTCTCATTCCTAGCTCTGCCAAGGACTTTACTCTGTGACTTTGAACAAGCCATTCTGCCTTGCTTTCCAGCCAGCCACAAGGCTAAGAAAAGCCCCGCGATCATTCCTCTCCCAGGCCAGCTAGGACATGCAGCATTTGTGAGGTTTCCAAAAGAGAGGATGTGACCCCGATTATGGGTGTTTGAGGGGATCCCAGCTCCTCCTCCGCTGGAAAGCCCTTTCTGGGAGCAGCCAATCCCCAGCCATCGGCAGAGATCTCAGCCCAGAAGAGTTATTTGCCATCAGTAACACACAAATCATCACTGGATCTTTGGAGGAGTAGATTGTCAAGCCCTTGGGGCGGGGCCAGTCTCTTTGTTCTGGGGTTGTACAGCACCGAGCGCAACGGGGTCCTGGCCTGTGACCGGGGCTCCTAGGCGCTACCATAATACACCTAATAAATAACGACTGCCAGGTTCTAGTCCCAGCTCAGACCTGCTGAGTGACCTTGGGCAAGTCACTTCCCTGCTCTGTGCCTCAGTTTCCTCTCACACCCATTGTCTCATGTGTCAAGTGCTCTCATGATGCAAATAGGAGCCTCAGCCATGGCCCAAGACCCCCCACTGTGCCAGGTGCTGTACATTATTTATTAGGTGTATTGCAGTAGCACCCAAGAACCCCAGCCATGGTCCAGGACTCCATTGTGCCAGGCGCTGTACATTGTTTATTAGGTGTATTACAGTAGCACCCAAGGGCCCCAGTGTCTCAGGTCCTGCACAAAGACATAAGAGGCTAATTAGCTCGCTCAGGGATTGTATTCGTGTAGCAACCAGCACAACAGGACCCTGACCTTGCTTGGCAGCTTCTAAGCCCTACGGTAGCTGGATGCGAATGCAGCTCTCCCAAGCTAGCGCCCTAACCACTGAGCCATCCAGCCTCCCATTGCAGAGACCTTGTCCGAGCTCTGGCATAGCCCAGGCTGGAGAATTTCACCCCGCTGCTCGGGGACTTGCCCAGGTTCCTGTTTCCTGTTGCTCCCTGCATGCCCTTCTCCTCTGGCAGAGACAATCCTTCTGTACCGGGCGGGATTACCCTGCTCCCTGGGCTGGGATGTGTCACACCTGACCGGGGCAGGGCGTGCGTAGGAGGCTGTCTAAGATCAAACACGGCTGTTTGCTAACTGGGAAGTGGCAGGAACTGTGGCTTTTGCTTCTCACCCCTACTTCAAACCAAACCAAAACCAAAACCTGTTTACCTAGAGGGAGAAGGGAAGAAATCCACTCCCAGAGGCAGAGGGGGGTGGGCTTTGATTGAAGAATGGCAGGCGTGGGGTGAAGGTATTGGGCTGCAGGAGATCTGGGTTCGAATCCTACTTCTGCCACTGGGTGAGACCAGGGGTGAGTTGCTGGTATTTTTCAGAGCTGGCACAAGTGCCAAGGTGGGGGCTGAGTGGGGCCAGTTGAATATTATCTGTCACGGAGTCCCTGGGTGATGCTCTGGAACTGCTCCCCATCAAGCCAGTCAGGACTTTGGGGAGCCTCCTCTCCCTTGGAGCAGACTGTCCCCAGGGCAAGAAGCTCCCACGGCTTCACCTCCTGGGTCTCTCCTTGGAGCATTCAGCATCCTCTGCCCCTCCATGTGCTTCCCACAGCGAGTCCCCCCCAGCGGGGTCCTGGGGAAGCCACAGGGCCCTGCACCCCCACTTTGCAGTCAGACGTGATTCTCAGCCAGCCAGTAAAACAGAGGTTTATTCGATGACAGGAACAGGGTCTAAAACAGAGCTTGTGGGTACAGCGAACCGGACCCCTCGGCTGGGTCCATCCGGGGGGCAGTGAGCCAGACCCCCCCCATCTGCCCTCCACTCCTCGACCCCAGCCAGCTCCAGACTAACAACCCCTCCAGCCCCTCCTCTCTGCTCAGCCCCTTCCCGGGCCAGGAGGCCATCTGATCCCTTTGTCTCCTACACCTTCAGCTGGCACCTTTGCAGAGGAGGGGCCCAGGCCATCAGTTGCTAGGAGACAGAGTGCCAGGCATTTAGGGGCACTGGCCCCTTCTTCTGCAGCAATCACACACCCTTATTCCACCACCTAGATACTTAAGAACTGCACAGGGGACACTGAGGCACCAACACAGTATTCAGAGAAAACATTAAGAACATTCCCAGTTCGTCACATCATCCACGAAGCTGTTTTCTGAGGGGAAATTAAGTTTTTCGACCAAATGAAATTTGTCCGGAAAAGCCTCTGCTTCCTGCAGAAAAACTGGATTTTTCCACCGCAAACCAGAAGGCCCGAAGCCCAAGAGACGTCTGTTAGCAAATCAATTGCAGTGTCTCAGGGGAGCTGTAGTGCAGGTGCCTCCTGCCTGCCCCAGTTCTACCCCAGGGCCCAGGTCATCACTTGGACTATGTCGCCCATGATGCCCCAGGGCTGGCCACTCCCATGATGCCCCACCTCTGCTCACTAACAGGGGTACCAGGCTGCTTCATGGGAGTTGCAATCCTCTGACGACCCGGCAATGGAGTTAGGCTCCCACAGCAGACGTGCGTTCAGCCCCCAGCACGCATTGGGGGGCCCGATCCCGGAGGTGGCCTGCACAGCCCCTGGAGCATTCTGGGGGCCCGATCCTGGGAGGGGTGTGTTCTGCACAGCCCCCACGCTCAGTTAGGATCTCTAAGTGCTACCGTAACGCCTGTCGCTGCTAAGGATTCTCATTCGGACACAGCGCTCTGGTGGTGGCCTCACCCGACGCGCAGAGGGAAGCGAGATGCCTCGTGCCTGCCACAGCTTGCAGACAGGGTTAGACGCTGCCAGGCGGGAGCCAGTAGGACTGGCTTTGTAACGGCTCTTGCCAGGGTTCAGTGAGTTACGCTCCCTGCCCCCGCGCCGGCTGCTTCTTCGCCAGGGCTTCCAACCCAACCAGCCCGACCAGTTCGGATCCCTGCGACTCCAGGCGAGTCAAGCGAAGTAACTGCTGCGGTCCCCCGGCTTGTGCTGACACCCACTGGGCTTTGCCCTCCTAGAGCCGCCACGTGGTGCCATGGAGAGGACACCAGGCTGAGGCCCAGGGCAGCTGGGCTCTATTCCCAGCTCTGCCAAGGACGTGGGGCAAGGCACTTCCCCTTTTCGTGCCTCAGTTTCTCCTCTTGTCCTTCCCTTGTTTAGACAGCGAACTCTTTGGAACAAGGACTGTCTGGCTAAGCGTCTGTGCAGCGCCCGGCACCAGGGGTGCTGATTTTGGTCAGGGTCTATATCGTGCCCAGGACAATAATTGGCCCTTGAAGCTGGGATCTGACTCTCTTCATTTCATATGAAAAAAACCCAGTGAATCCTCCCGAAACGTACAGTCCTCACTCTCGCAGGACAAAGCGAACTGGCTGAGAATTCGCAAGCCAATTGGTTAACTAATTTAGGAGCTAGAAATAATCCAAAACTGGGTCCTCAGTGATCTTAACTCCTGGATAACACAGACCCCTCAAAGTTCCCATCCTGGGAGCTTGCAGGCAGGCTGTACCTGAAACAATTAGGTTGCAATTAAGCAAAGTTGTTAATCGTTGCATGTAATAACGCTCATCATAACAGGCTCAGCAGGGCTGTTATGACGTCAGAGGTAGCGTAACCAATCCCCGCCCTTCTTCCACCGCTAATTTGCATGCCACCGCATCATGGGTTGGAGGGAGATTGGCGGCAAGAGTTCTCATTGGTAGATTACTTGCCCAATCACTGCTGTTTAAATACCCTGGCTTCATGCTAGTGGGGCATCATGGGACGGTTGTCTCCATCCTGCTGTGCATGGAGGCAATGCTGCCGGGGGAAACTGAGGCAGGGAGAGCCCTGAGATCATAGAGCCACTAGGACTCATCACCGAGCTCTTTCCATCTGGAATGGTGAAATATCCCACAGTAGCGCTCTCCTCGGGGTTGTGTCGGGGGTGGCAGCTGGCGTGGAAGGGTGGAGGGATGCAGGAGGGAGTGGAGGGGTATTGGGTGGATCGACAGGGCAGATGGGCACTGGCATGGAGCAGCCCACAGAGGGGCACATGCTGGATGGGCGCTGGCACGCAGCAGTGCAAGAGAGGGATGGCATTGCTTAGGGGCTGGCAGGCAGCAGTGACTGGTCGGGGTGGCACTGCCAGGAGCTGGCAGACAGCCATCCCGCGCCAAGGCATGGGCACAGCCAGGGCAGATGCAAGCCAGGAATCTTGTGCTAATGGCCAGAGCAAGCCAGCCTCGGTGCAGGGCCCTGACTCACAGCCTGGGCTCTCTGCCCTGCTGGGTGGAGACTCTGGGGCAAGAACTAACAGGGAGGGGAGCGGGGGAAACTCAGCCCTAGGAGAGCTTCACAGTCCCTCCCTCCACCCCGGCCTGTATCCCACCCACACACACACCTGGTCTCACATCAGGCTATGAAGCCTCTAAGCCAGACCCCCAGCTGGTATAGACCAGCGTTGTGCCACTGAAGCCAGTGCAGCTGGGCCCATTTACACCAGCTAGGATCTGGCCCTTTATAAATGTTGATTTTGCAAAGCAAAGGGCTTGTTTATTTTTGGCTCGAACAGGGGCCGCTCCCTGCAATTTACAACCAGAGGGAGCCCAGGCAGAGTGAAGACAAACTGCTGGGGCCAGCTGCCCCACTGGAGTAACCTGGCATCAGCCGGTGAACTCCAGGGAAAGGGGCCGATTCCCCTTTAAGGCCCTGCCTGACCAATCCTTGCCCGAAGTACCACCTCTTACGCGTGATCGAGTCACCCGCTGCGTCCCGGCAGCGCTGGCTGGCCTCAGTCCAACGCACTGCTGTGCCGCCCCTTATGCATGGCGCAGATTCTCTGCAACGATCTGCAAGGCCGCCCCACGATCCTGCTTCCCGCTCACCTCGCACTATTAGGTGTATTACGGTAACAGCAAGACACCCCCTGGCCCCCAGACAGAGATCGAGGGCCCTATTGGCATGGACTCAGAGTGAGAAGCGGTCCCTGGGAGGGGGCAGAATCCCTGCACGAACAGCCCCAATGCACCACCCCAGAGGCGGCTGCATCTCCCTACCAGTGAGGGACCCCTCTGCCACCGCAGAAGGGGTGGAGGGGAATGGCAGATGTTTATACAGGGATCCTTTACCTGGCAACAAGATGCAGCCACTTCTGGGGGGAGGCACAGGGGCTGCTTCACCCAGATCCCCTGCCCAAAGGGGTGATTCTAGCCGGGGCTTTTCCCCTCCCCCTCTGCACAGCCTAGAGGGGCCAGAACATGACTGAGACTAGGAGAGGGCAGTTTGAAGGAGTGAAAGTGGCAGGGCCCGGGATGCTGGAGGCAACAGAACAGGGCAGGGCAGCTCTGGGGTGGGCACAGCGGCTGGGAAACGAAACCCAGGCCAGACAAGCTGAAAACCCCAAAAAAACCAACCAACCCAAACCTGGCCCCCAAAGCTGGAGAGCTCGGCTATTCTTGGCTAAGAAACAGCAGGCTACTACTCCCCTGCAAATGCTGCTGTGTCATCTCTTCCACACAGAGACCCAGGGGGCAGCGAGTGCAGTGACAACCCAGACAGGAAGGGGCTGGGGGTGATCACAGCTCGAATTAGCCACCAGCCGGCAGGGGCAGGGTTGTCATGACAGCAGGTAGTAAGAGGTTGTCGCAAGAGCTTAGCCATGCCTAGCTGATGATAGAGAAGGATCTCACCTGGTGCTGAAATGCAGCTGCCTCTGGGGTGGGGTGTGGCAGCTGTTTATATAGGGATCCCTCACCTAGAGCCACAATGCAGCCGCCTTGGGGTAGGGCACAGTGGCTGTTTATACAGGGATGGCTCACCCTGCACTGAGACGCAGCTGCCTCTGGGGTGGGGCGCGGCAGCTGTTTAGACAGGGATCCTACACCCAGGACTGAGTGACTGCGTCTGGGGTGTGGTGTGGGGCACAGGAGTCTTCAGGGCAGGACACATTTTAACTCTGGGGGGGCCTATCCAGCCCCCAATGGATTCTCATCCCCCATCCCTTCAACTTCCTCCCCTATGGATTTTCAGGGGGCTCCAGGGGCCCCCCACTCTGGGAAGCAGGCACTTGCAAGGCACCTGACATTTGCGGCTCAGTCCAGACCAATGACAGTTGCATCCAGGGGGTGATTATCCCCCTCCATCAGCTCAGCTCCCCGCTGTGGAGACACGCCAGAGACTAGAACCAGCCCTGGGCCACAAAACCTACACGAACCTCCCAGCTCAGGGGAGTCCTGGGGGATTTAGGCTCCAGCACAGACCCTCTTTAGCATCCGTTATGCTGTTGCCACTGAGGAAATACTTGGCCCGTTTTCTAGCCAGACACACAGCACCAGCGAGAGAAGGTCTCAGATGTACACTCCCTGCAGCATCTCAGTGACCAGAGACCAGACAGCAAGTGTGAAAAATTGGGACAGGGGTGGGGGTAATAGGAACCTATATAAGAAAAAGGCCCAAAAATCAGGACATCTGGTCACCCTGTCTCAGGATCTTAGCTCCCTGCGTAGCGACCCACGATGCTACCCCGAGCGTAGGCATGACTTTCACCCAGGAAGCAGCAGCTACCTGCCCCTTTGACCCCTCCACTGCCTCGGTGCCTCTCTGGGGTTACTGGCTCGTTCCCCGGGATTTCGGCTTTCGCTGATAGGAACAAGCCCCTCGCCAGCTGTGCTGGGGCGGGGGTGGGGGGACCTCAGAAAGGGGAATCCCTCGCAGCGGTGAGTCTGAAAGGAGCACACACAGGGGTGCGAAGGGCGCCGCTGGCTCCCATGCCCCCGCGATGGCTGGCTGAAGGCCGCCATCGGTAACGCCCCTCCTGTGAGAACGGGGGCTGGGAGGTGCACAGGAGCAGGATGGCCCAGTAGTTAGTGCATTAGCCTGCCTTGGGAAAGCCGAGGTCACTTCCCTGCTCTGTCACAGACAGCCGGGATGACCTTGGGCAAGTCACCGCTCTGTGCCTCAGTTTCCCCATCTGGACCATGAGGACAATAGCGCTGCCCTGCCTCACAGAGTGGGCTGGGAGGATACATACAGTATAGATTGGGAGGCGCCCAGATACTGCAGTGATAGGGGCCAGCTAATCACCTTGACTAGCTAGACTTGTGCAAGCCACGGTTCACGTTAGTGCCACACAGGGGTGGAGTTTGGGAGGGGGCACCCCTTAATTTCCCCCCCATCAAAGAACTGAGCCCATGGGCCACACTGCTCCCCCACCCCACCTTGAACAGATCATGGCCCCAGAGACCCAGCAGGGAACAGGATGGAACCTGGAACCACAGCACCATCCATGGTAGGTGGCAGCTCACGTGGGTGGAACTTCGTTTGTGGGCGGGGCATGGAAGGGCCCCTCCCTCTACTCTGACACCGGTGGAAGTGGGTGCAGGTGCAGATGCCACCCAGTGGTGAGGGCAGCATGATCTGTGCCCCGGCACCAGGAGGGGCAGGCAGCTACCGCGCCTGGAGAAATCCCCAGCAAGGGAAGGCCTCAATTCTGTGAGAGACTGGAGCCGCCCTGCCAGGCCGATGCCCTGTCCATTATCAACATCCTTCCCCTTCTCCAAATGGCTCCTGTTTCGTGACATGGAATCCCTGCCCCCACCATACGCGTGAATGGTGCATGTGGACCGTGCGTTCCCTGGGGCTCTACGCTCCCTTTGCCAGTATTCTGGGCCCTGCCTCTGGTGGCAGCAAGAGCAGCCTCAGGGCTGCTCTACTGCTGCTCCGCCCCTGGGAGGCAGAGAACAGTATAGGGCCTGCTGGCCGTGCCCCCATCAGCAGGGCTGGTGCATGGCCCTGGGGGTGGGGGTCAGAGAGACCCTTCCTGCAATGGGGGAATTTTCAGGGAACCCTTAAAGGAATCTGAGTGTAGAACCAGACCCCGTTGCTTTACACTTGCCACAGAGGCCGTGGGTGAATGAGAACCCAGCCAGACCCACAAATCCAGGCAGGCTGGTCACCCAGAGAGCCTCAGACCCAATGTGAAATGCCCTGGAGCCACACAACCACCCCTGAGGTGTACCCAGGAACCGAGAGGGCCCCTGGCTCGGGGAACCTCCTGAATCAAGCCCCTCCGGTTCCCCTGCTGCTAATCCCTGCCTGGAAAGCAGGCGACTGCCTCCGACCTGTCACCCAGGCTGCTTCCTGCTGTCTCATCAATCGAAACCGACTTCCCTGCCACTCAGCCAGGCATCTTCCGAATCAGAACTCGGGGCAGTGCCCCCCGCTCCCCGCAGCACCCACTAAGGGCCACCAGTTTCCGCAAGCGTTCCGCTGTGGGGGGGAATGGCCCCCAGAAACAGAGGAGTGACCCCAATCTACACCCACTGAGGATCTAGCCCGTTATCATTTCTCTGATAGGAGCACCTGGAAGTCTGAAAGGAGATTGGCGCTGCCCGGACCCCGACCGGGACCAGGGGGGCCCCGTCGTGCCCCAGGCGCTGCCCGGACCTTACCCAGGGCCCCACTGTTCCAAGCAGGGGGTTGCTGGCCTCTGACCGGGGTTCCCGGCCACTCCCACCATAAGGAAACGCTTCTCTAGCCCGTTCAATGAGCCTGGCGGATCCAGACATTCACCAGCCCCCCCCCGGCCAATCACCCCCCGCCAACGCCCAGAGCCCCCGGGAAATCCGCCCCCCCCGGCTCCTGCCAAGTTACCTTCCAAGGAGCGCGCGGATCTCCCGCTCGCGGGCCGCTGGGGGACTGGTTCCCCCTCTGCCCCCCCGGCTGCTGCACCCGGATCTGCGGCGCTGGGGCCGGAGGAAGGTGTGTCTCTCCCCAGCCCTCAGCAATCGACTTCCCGCATCCGATGGGCCGCCTCCTCGGGCTGATGTGGCCGCACCGGGGAAAGCCTGGCGCAGCCCCCCCGCGATCCGGCGTGACGAGCCGAGCGGGGGCGGGTTTGCAAACAGTTCACCGGCCCCACCTGCGGGGGGGTCGGGGCGCCGCGCACGGCGCTGCAGGAGGACGGAGCCGGTGCACGGGGCTGGATCTCGGGGGGCCCGATCCCCCGGTGTAAATCAGCATTGCTCCTTTGGAGTCAATGGGGCCAGATCCCCACCGGGTATAAATCCGCATCCCTCCTTTGGAGTCAATGAGTCCAGATCCCCACCTGGTGTAAATCAGCATCGCTCCATTGGAGTCAATGGGGCCAGATTCCCACCTGGTGTAAATCAGCATCGCTCCATTGGAGTGAGGCCTGTTTACTCCACCTGAGGATCTAGCCCATTGTTACAGTAGCTGCTAAACACCTGTCTGAGCTGGAGGCTCCCTTCGTGCCCAACCACAGCGAGGGACAGTTTTTGCTCAGTTAGGTTTGTTTGTTTTAATCTTATTCCCACTTGGGACAGCTGGAAATTTCAAAACACCTGGATTTCCAGCCGAAGCTCCTGAGTTCTGATCCTTTTTGGGAAAAAAAGCCATTTTCCCTCTAAAGAAATTTTTTAAAAAGTTTTGAACCAACTTTTCTCCACCAGCTCTGATGGTTAGTGTTATGTTCCTGGCGTACAAATAAAGAAGTTACACAAAAACATAAAAGCCTCTCACAGGGCTGTTGCAACATAACATGGCTTTATTTCTCAGCATTCAGAATGACAACACACAAGAACCAAAAAACCAGAGAGAGACAAAACAGGCTGCTCCCTGCAGCCCAGATGACCCCTTACCAGCTCTCTGCAGACTGACAGCTGTGACCCAGATTCCACGCTTCCCTACAGAGCCCCAGTCTGCCAGCAGGACCAGGAAGCCCCTTCCCAATTTAAAGTGCTAGCTTACCATTTGAAACCTGTTTCAATACATTGTGGTTATTAACCTCAGTGAAAGGAGCTCTTGTGTCAACAGCGTGCAATGAAGGGGGAAGAGAGGCTTGCTCTCAGAACAAGCAATGAGGAATTACAAATCCTTGCATCAGAACTGACCTTGCACAATGCAAAGGAGAGCGTGAGTGCAAAGCTAGAATGCAGGGGCTTCATTGGCCATGTAGTTTGCAAGCTGCCCTCTCTCTCCTGGATCTCCCCAGCTCCCAGTCCCTGCAAAACCCAGCCAATGACTCACCCTACTCCTAACCTCCTTCCAGCTATTCTAAAGGGCTGGCCAGCTTCCTGCCTATTCCTCAGCTCATCTGGATCCTGGTAGGAGAAATTCTCGCCCCAGAGGCAGAACATGCTAATGGATCCAGTCTGGGGGTCCCCGGATGTTCCATGCATTGCATGGCCTGTCTAAGTCCTGGAGGGCTGCTCAGCAGAGGTGAGCAGGAGTTTTTTCACAAAAGTTTGTCCCCAATTCAAGTTCACCCCAACTTCTTGCAGGAACCTGATGCATTTTCAGGATTGACAAAGTTTGGAGGAAAACAATGCTTTGAAATGGGCAAAGCATCCTGCTGGGGCATTTTCCCACCAAGAATTCTGGATTCCTGGTTCAGAACGACAGCTGGATTTGAAAACTGAAGCACAGCAGAGTACAAAGGAATGAAAATGGTCAATGTCAAAGTGCTGTGACAAGATCCACGTGAAACTGGTGGATGGGCCCGACGCAATTTTCCTTCCCAGCTTCCATGAAACTTTTGGAGACTTAAACTTTTGGTCCTGATTTGGGATGGGAAAATTATTCGCTGTTGTGAAAGTGTTTGCAAGACAGGAAACCTCTTTCCAGCCCAGCTCCTCTGCTCTGACTGACTGGTAGGGACGTCTCTGGAACCAACACCAAATGATGCACAGGCCCCTTTCTAAACCCCCCCCCCCCCACACACACACACTTCGGTGGCTGTCAGGGGCCCTCCCCAGCTGGTGTGGAACTGGCATGTGGTGTGGCCAAAGCACACTGAGCTACAGCTGTTGTCAGGTCCTCGGGGTTATGGGAGTGGAGAGCAAGAGTTAGAGCAGCCCCAAGGCTGCTCTTGCTAAGAATGGGGATCAGATAGGACCCAGCATATGGAGAACAGCAAGGTGGGTCAAAGCAACGGCTGCCTCCAACCACTTCTGGACATGTCCCAAACATGGGGAGCACTTAGGGGAGAATTAAGTCTCCCAGTCCAATCCCCCCTTCTCTAGCCACTGGCTCCCACTTCCCAGGAGTCCTAGCACCCATGAGCTCTGCACTAACCACCAGACCCCTCCTCTCCTTCCAAAGCCAGGGGTAGAACCCAGGAGATCTGACTGCTGTGTCACTGCCCCGTGCTGCCTCTCGGCAGCAGGGCTGTTTGCCTGGCATGTTTCACCAACACTTGGCTCACACGCTTGTGTATGTGTACCAGCTGATGGGCCCTCCCCCCTCACCATTGCAGGGAAGGAGGGGAAGGGGGTATGTGTGAGTGAGTTCCTCCTTCGTAACCGCCTTCCCCGGGGTCAGCTGCTGCATCCTGTTTCTGCAGATGTCCCTAGTGAATTAGAAAGGAGCCATGGGTTCATGCCCCGATGGCTTGGGTGAGTCACGTAATTGTGCTGGGCCTCAGTTTCCCCATTAGTGAATCAGGGATGATACTTGCTTTCTCTATTTGTTCTCTAGGGCAGCGACTGTCCCTCATTCTCTCTGTGTGATGGCCCAGTGGGGCCCCAATCTCAGCTGGCACCTATGCAGCACCCAGCCCAGCGGGGGCCCCAATCTCAATCGGTGTCTGTGCCATGCCCTGTTCTCCAGTGTTGCCATCATAAGTAGTAATAAGTGACTGGCCCAAGGCGACTCAGAGAGGCTTCTTCAGAGAGGAAGGATGACCCAGTGGTTAGAGAACTCATCTGGGACTTGGGAGAACTGGGTCCAAGTCCCTGCTCCTCCCCTCATGCCTTGTGTGACCTTGGGCAAGTCACTTAGCCGCTCTGTGCCTCAGTTTCCCCATGCGCACAATGGGGATAAACACCCTCAGCCATGTGGAGTTACACCAGCTGGGGGTCCATCCCAGAGACCCCTAATGAAGCTGTGCCCATTTACACCAGGCTCTGGCCTCAGTGACCCCCCCCCCCCCACAGCACAACCCCCTTTGCACCAGCTGTGGATCGGGCCCCTGCTTTCCGAGCACGCAGCCCCTCCACTGAGGCTGCCAGCGCTGCTTACAGCGGGTTCAACCTCTGCAGTGTCTCTTCTCTGGCATGAGCAGCCAGCCTGCCGACAGCTCTGCCAGGGAGGATGAGGGATTGCTCAGCCGTCTCTCCGTGCCAGCCCTGCAGTGCAACCACTCCCACGCCCTGGCTGCCCAGACATGGCTCTCCTCGTGCTGCCTGAACACGGTGTGCTGGAGAACCCAAGGCCCTGGGCTGCCCATGGGCAGGGGCAGAATGAAAGGCCCATCCTCGGAGCCAGGCCCCCGGCGGGTGGAAACGGGCATTGCTCCATTGGAGTGCAGGCAGCTATGCCACTTGACCTCACTGGGCGGAGAGTTGCCAGGTGTCCGAACACCCAGTCGAAAAGGGGCCCTCCCCAGCCCGCTGAATATGAGTGAGGGTGGGGGGAAGCGAGCGACAGAGCGAGTCTCTCCCCCATTATCAGACCCACCCCTGTGTTTTTAAACAACAAAAGCGAAGAACTCAAACCCTCTGAGAAACACCTCTGAGAAAAATCCTTCCTCTGGGGAATGCGGCCTCCCACCTTTGGCACCCGGCCATTCCTCATGCCCCTTTTCCAAGCATCCCTAGGGACTGCAGATTCACATTAAAGACCAGCGTTTATATTTTAGGGGCCGGGTGCTTCTTTGTAAATGACATGCCTGAGCTCAGCCAGAAACTAGGGTAGATCTTCCCCCCCCCCCCTTAAACTTTTAAGCAGCGACCGACCCTCGATGATCACATATAAGGCCTGAAGGAACCACTGATCCGCGCCTGGCCTTTTGGATAACTGGATTCCTGATCGTCCCTTCCGGCCATAAAATCCAGCAGTCTATCCTGGACGGACAAAACCCGAACGGTTTGGCGGCCGTAAACCATCCAATCGGAGCCAGTGCTCCAGGCTGCTGCAACCAAAGCCAGCCTCAGCGACACCAGGGGGCACTGCACCTTGAGGGGCAGGGGCAGGGCAGAACAAGCAGTGGGACCCTGCCACTAATCCAGCAATGTGGAATGCAGGTGCCCCAGGCCACCGCCACGTGCTCAGTTCTTGAAGATTTCCAGCAGGCTGGGTAATGCTCAGACAACCCCGCGCCACCCCGTGGCCAAATGAGCACAGCCCTTGCCCTCAGCAGGTGCCAAGCTGGCCTGCAAGAGTGGCAGGGAATAGGAGACATTCTTCTCCCCAGAATGTTTGCCCCACCAATTGGGGGGGATACACCAACCGGGGGCTATCATTAAAGACCCCAGAACATTTTAAATATGATGTCCCCTACCCCAAATCCCAGTTCAAGTTACACCTTACCCCCCTCAATCCCCACGCACCAAGGTTCGGTGGCGTTGCTGTGTGCCGCCGTGACACGCTGGCCCCCAGAGGCAGCTGCAGTTCGGGGAAGGCACATCGTACAGCTTGCAAGGCTGCTCACGGGAAGCCGGAGGTCCAAAGAACTCCGGTTCAGGATCCACCATCCAGGCCTGGGTTTTTATCATTTGTATTATGGCAATGCCTCAGCACTGCACTCTTGGCCCAGGGCACCCACTGTGCCAGGCGCTGTGCATACACCGTGAAAAGAGACAGTTCCTCCCCCAGAGAATTAGTCATCTAAGTAGGACTGGCTGAGGTTTTTTGTTCTTACCTTTCTCTGCACCCCCATCCCCAGGACAAGAAATGGCAAGTTTTGTCAACACACAAATGTACGTTTCCAACAACATTTCGCAGGCATTTTGCTGAAACCAACTCCAAAACTGCCAGTGGTTTGGGGTAAAAAAAAACCAAACCCAACATTTTAAAAAACAATTTGTTTTCCACCAATGGAAAAAAATATATAGAAAAATCCAATGAAACATAAATTATTTCCCCCGGTCTAATTCCTCCCCCTCCTAAGGGGGAAAAGCCAAATTCCCAGAGCAGCATTGGAAAAGTTTTAGCCCAGGTCACAAAATAGAAATTGTGCCACTATTTCTGTTGGTGAGTTTGTAAATACGTCCTTTATTAATGGAAAACTTTAGAACAGAAAAGCGGCTCAGAGAATATGATCCTTTATTTCTATTGCAATAGCATCAGGGAGCCCTGGTCATAGCCTATTACCCTTTTGTGCATGGTGCTGTACAGGCACAAAAGAGTGATTTATTTCCCCCCAAAGAACCCCACTGGAAGGTGACTTTCATTTGGAGTTTTTCCCCTCTGATTGGTACAAACTGGAATAAAAAGCAGGGCAAAGAGCCCACGGAACGTGCTTCTCAATCTCGGCCTGCCAAGGCTCAGCAAAAAAACGGAGCGCAGAGAGAACAGAACAGGAAGCGTGAAATAGACAAGGGGACGCCAGAGCGGAGCGCTCTGGAGAGCCAGCCTAAGCACTGCCAGTAAATCCCGCAGAGGTTCTGATAAGGGGCAGCGTTGCCTAGTCGACTGTGACTCAGGAGACCTGGGTTCTATTCCTCGGCTCTGCCACCACCAGCTGGGTGACCCTGGGCATGTCACATGCCCTCTCTGTGCCTCAGTTTCCCCTCCCATATTTTGCCTGTTTCAGCTAAGCTCTTCTCTAGGTGCCGCGCCATGGGGACCCAACACAGCTGCTGCTGCTGCCGCCCTGGAGCTAACAACAATGAACTCTATGAGGGAGAGGGGCCGTTTCCAAAGGGAAATGGGCATCCATCTCCCACGGTGCCCTTTGAAAGAGCCCGGTGTGAAAGAGGCCTGGGGACCTCAGCACAGGGCAAATTTCAGTCCCCAGCTGGTTCGCTGGCACATGTTAGCAGAAGCAGCTTTTTAGCTGGCTCTGAGATTTTATTTTAATTTACAAAAAATAAAGAGATCTAGTTTATCCCCCTGCTCTGGGGCACTAGACCCCACTCCCCTCCTCCAGCTGGGGACCGAACCCAGGAGTCCTGGCTCCCAGCCCCCACACTGCTCTAACCCATTAGATCCCACTCCCCTCCCAGGAGTCCTGCTCCCTAGCATGCCCCCCCTCCCCTACCCCCACTCCCACCCACTAGACCCTGCTTACCTCCCAGAGCAGGGGAGAGAACCCAGGGAAAAGCACTGCTGAGTCACCATGTTAGTTGTATCCCCCGCCCTGCCCAACACATGAACCTCCAGCTGGTGCCAGACGTGGGATACAGGCTTAGAAAGCAACACCAATCAGACCCCGGTGGGGCATGGACTTTCAAGCCCCTCGCTCAATCAAGTCCCACCTACTGGGTGCCCCCCCCCAAGAACAATGCCACCGCTCCCTCCCCGCAGGCAGGGCTCCTGCCTACAGGCTGCTGAGGTGCAGCGCCATGCACAGCAGGTTGACTCCGTTGCAGACGAGGCAGGCGAGGTTGCAGAGCGACGACAGCCCATGGCGTTTGAAGAACGTCTGCCGCGCGGCCTGGTACTTGGGGTCCCTCTCCCGCAGCTGCTGGTACGCCTCGCGCCGGGCCGCCAGCCCCACCTCCCCGCCGAGGCCATGCTCCCGCTCGATGGCCTGCAACTGGAACATGGCCCCTGTGGTGGCCGGGGACAAGCCCAGGGCATTAACGCTGGCCAGGAGGAGGCAGACGAAGTAGAGCGAGCCCTGGGGGAGGAAAGAGAGAGATGGTTGGGATGGTAGCATGGGACACTGGGTGTCAGGACACTTGGGTTCCATCCCCAGCTCTGGGAGGCAAATGGGGTCTGGCAGACTGAACGGACGAAGCTGGAGGTAGAACTCAGGCATCCTGACACCCAGCCCCCACTGCTCTAACCACTAGACCCCACTCCCCTCCCACAGCCAGTGTTATCTAGCAGCTCTGTGTTCTTGGGGAACCAGGGTGCAGTATCCAGCCTGTCTGACTCATGAAAGACCCACCCCCCACCCCCAGCCTCTACTTAAACTAAAACCCATCAGAAGAAAGACATACAAAGAGCATTGACAAGGCCATGGGAGACACCCCTAAACCCCTGGGATAAGGAGGACAGGATTAAGGAAACTCCCCTGGCCTTATCTGCATCGAAGATGGGACAAGGAGGCACCTCCATGAGCATACAGAATGGAGAAGAGAGATTCCAGGACAAGAACCACAGGGAACTCTGGGACCAGAAAAGCGGGGACGCATTGCATCATGGGGGATCTCTGCTCCATGCCTGCACACCCCCAGCTCAGCAGTGATCAGACCAATTCCAGTAATAAATCCTTTATTGGTATCCAAAATAGTGAAACTCCTTAATTGCATTGTGAGCTCCCTCCAAGGATCACCGCCCAAAGCCAGGAGTGAGCAGCTCCCATGTCTAGCCTGAACAAAGCAATGTTGCTATTCTCCCTTGTTCACACACAAACAAATCTAGTGTTCTCCCTTGAACCACGGTTGTTTCTCTATAAGAACCCCTCCCCATGCTCTGGATGTTCTGATGCCTGGATCCAAACTCTGCATCAGTCCCATTGGGACTTCATCTTCTCCTGACTGATCATGCTGAGGGCTCTGCCTGTCTCCAGCACGCCGGACTGTCAGGTACCACCTGGGTCCCCCGATCGATTCAAGCATCATGGAGTGGTGAGACCCCAGCTCTGGGTATAACTTTCTGACCCTGACTTGTGCGATCAGTTATAGCAGGGGTGGCCCCGTCCTCTGAGCCTGCAGTGCCCTCGCTCCTCCCCCTCTCCCCTACAGCCTCTTGCACGCCAGGAAACAGCTGAGCGGGAGGTGTGGGGAGGCGGTGATCGGCAGAGCTGCCCGTGGGTGGGAGGGGATGGACGGCGGGGGGAGAGCTGATGGGGGGCTGCTGATCTATTACTGTGGCTCTTTGGCAATGTACATCGGTAAATTCTGGCTCTGTCTCAGGCTCTGGTCGTCCACCCCGAATCATAGTTTTCTCAAGCTGACTTTTATAGTCAAGTGTAAGTTCGATTTAATATTATCACCGTTTTCTTTGCTTGGCTCCCATCTGGCAATAAATAACTTTCATGATTAAGCTGATTGCTTCTCTCTCTCTCCCCCCCTCGTGGGCATTTCTTTGGTTCCTCCATTCGCTCTGCAGCAACATTCCTCGTACCCAAGCTAAAAGGTCCCTTCAGCGCCCCAAAATCCTGTGGGGTTTGCTCATCCAGCGAGTTGCTACCAGAACAATGGTAACGTGAAAGTGGGGACAGAGACGTGCTGAACCTGGGACGTACAAGGGTGGCAGAGGCCGAGGACATATAAGGGGCCAGCTGGGAGTGCTGATTAACCCGGTCCACTCAGACGGGCTCTGTTCATGTGTGTGTGTTCGTCTGATCCTGGGGCTGGAGGAACCCAGCCCGGGGGAACCGAGGTCCTGCAGGGTAGCTCCATTGGGAGGGGACTTGCAGCAGGGAGAAGCAGAGCTCCGTGTGAGAACACACGTGACACAAGCAGCACGTTGATAGAATTACAGAACCCTCCCACCCCAGAAGAGTGACCCTAATAAATGAGCGTACCCCAAAGTAACAGGCAACACTGGTAACACCAGGAATAGAACCCAGGCGTCCTGGTACTAAGGCCCTGCTGCTCGAAGCACTAGACATCACTCCCCTCCCAGAGCCAGGAATAGAACCCAGGCATCCTGACACCAAGCCCCACACTGCTGTAACCACTAGACCCCAGTCCCCTCCAAAAGGGAGAGATGCAAAGAGTCCTGGCTCCCAATAGTCTCCCCCACCAATGCACTAGACCTCATTTCACTCCCCTCCCACAGTCAGGGACAGAACCCAGGCCTCCTGACATCAAGCCCCCCACTGCTCTAACCACTAGACTCCACGACCTCCCAGAACCCAGGCATAGTGCACTTTAACCGCTCTCCCATTCCCAGCTAACCCTAGAAGTCACCGATGGCAGGGAGCTGACACGAAGGGGCGCGACCCACCAGCCCGGGTGGGGGGCCGGCTCACAAGGGGCTGGGGCTGTGCCTGTGCCTGGCCCCTCGATGGTACCTGCAGGGTTTCCCCAGCGCTCAGCAGCTCTCGGGGGTGGTAGTAGGCGAAGATGGAGAGGTTGAGGAAGGCACAGGCCACCAGGGTGTAGAAGTAGAAGGGGAAAAGCTTGCTCTGGACGAGGCCAAAGGTGTGTCGGCTCACGCTCCGGATCAGCACAAACCCTAAGCCAAGGAGAGAGGAGGAAATCAAGGCACGCAGAGAGCGTTGCCATGGGCCTGGGAGCCAGGACACCTGGGTTCTACCCCGGCTCTGGGAGAGGAGTGGGGTCTAGTGGTTAGAGCCATGGGGCTGGAAGCCAGGATGCCTGGGTTCTACCCCGGCTCTGGGAGGGGAGTGGTGTCTAGTGGTTAGAGCAGGGACCCAGGACTCCTGGTTCCAAGAAGGGCGTACAGTTTAATGGTTACGGTAGGGGAGGGGCTGGGTGTCAGACTCCTGGGTTCTATTCCCAGCTCTGAGAGCCACAGGGTCCCTTCCCAGAGACCCAGGCAGCATGTCCCACCTGAGATAAAGGTGACCCATATCTGCATCCCCCAGGCCAGAGACAGGATGAAGAGCTGAGCGACTTTAGCCAGGCTGCTGGGCTCCCCTTCCAGCGGCATCTCTGCTGCGTTTACAGACCTGGAGGCAGAGAGGTGGGGAGAGCTCACAATGAGTTCTGGGGGGCAGGGACAGCCGCTCCCAGCGCTCTCTGGGTCACTGCGGAGTAACGAGACCATGCAGAGGTGAGGTATCCTGGGCAGGCCCCGGGCCGAGATCAAGGCCCCTGGGGCTGATCCTGGCTGAGATCAGGGCCACGTTGTGCCAAATGTGGCACGGACACAGCAAGAGAGGATCCCTCCTCTAAGAGCTGAGTCTAAACAGACCAATAATAAAACAATCCTGAGCTCTTCCCAGCCAGAGATCTCAAAGCACATCGCGATTATCCCCATATCCCACATGGGGAAACTGAGGCACAGAGCAGGGAAGTTCCCGGCTCTGCCACTGGTCTGCTAGGAGAATGGAACCCAGCTGGTCCCAGTCCCGGGCACAAGCTGCTAGACCACACTCCCCTCCCAGCAAAGTCATCACACCCAATGTAAAGGTGGAGAAACTGAGGCACAGAGCAATTAAACGACTTACAAAACCGACCCGAGAGGGGGGTGAAGATGGCGGAGCAGCCGGGGCTAGAACAGCAGGGAGGCCGGGCTCCGTCAGCGCCGCTGCGGGAGAGCACCAGGGCTGGCGAGCGGAGATAAGGGTGGGGAGGGGGGCGGGAATGGACAGAAGCCTGGTGTAGGATCATGGTTCCCACAGCCAATGGCCAGATAGGGAAAAGCTGCCCCGCCCTGCCCCCTAGAATCGTCGGGGGGAGAGGGGGCGTAGCACGACAGACAGATCTAGGGACACCCCTCGTGGGGGCCTCAGGACGCCTGGGTTCCCTTTGTGCCCCTGGGCTAAGGTCACTTGGCGAGCCAGCCACACAGCTGAGCAGGGAACCCAGGAGTCTTACCCCCTCCCCCCCAGGCCAGGGCTGGGAGCAGCGCCCGGGAGCGTGGGGTCGGGAACCGGAAGGCTCCCAGCCTTGCACACGATCGCCGGGGAGAGGCGGGAGCAAAGTCCCTGCCCAGCCTCGGGGCCCCACAAGAGCCCACCGGGCAAGCCAGGGACCCACGGGAGCCCCCACCCACCCCGCGTGGCTGCTCCCCCGGCCCCACACGTGCTCGTGGCTCTTCTCTTTGCCCCACTCCTGCCTTTCCCGCCCCCCCACACCCCGCCCCGCGCACAGACCGGGCCCGAGGGGCGGGGGGGTCCGCTCCCTACCTGCCTAGCCCGCGGGCTGCTCCGGCCCGGCTCAGCTGTCCCGTCGCTCTGGTCACGCCCCCTGCCCTCTAGGCTCCACCCCCTTCCTGGCTCCTGCCCAATCACCTCGCAAGGCGAGCTCCAGGCCAATAGGGACTGGGGGGGGTGAGATCACTCAGGGGGTGGGGCTAGGAAGCCACGCCCCTTAGCCTTTGTGATTGTTTTTGTTACATGGGGGTGTGGCGGCCTGGATGGGTCAAACCCCGCCCCCCGCGCTTTGGGGTCCACGTGGGCCCCTGGCAGCGGGGCAGAGACCCGGAGGCGATGGATGCGCTCAAGGGGCAGGTCCTGAGCACCAAGGTACCAGGGCAGCCGGGCTGAGCCCCGGCCCCAGGCGGGCAGCGCCGGCCCTTGCACAGACCCACCGCGGCCCACCCCGCCCAGATCCGGGGGGAACAGGGATCGCTGCGCTGGAGCAGAGCAGGGGCCCATCGACCCTGGTATCCCGCCCACTGGGGGAGCCTCAACCCCAATGTCCCACCCCCTGGGGGCCCATCAACCCTGGTATCCCACCCCCTGGGGGCCCATCAACCCTGGTATCCTGCCTCCTAGCCCCAGGTCAGACCAGGGGCCCATCAACCCTGGTATCCCACGCACCAGGGGCCCATTGACCCTGGTATCCTGCCCACTGGGGGAGTATCAACCCCAATATCCCATCCCCTGGGGGCCCATCAACCCTGGTATCCTGCCTCCTAGCCCCGGGTCAAGCCAGGACCCATTGACCCTGGTATCCCACCCACCAGGGGCCCATCAGCCCTGGTATCCCACCCACCAGGGGCCCATCGACCCTGGTATCCTGCCCACTGGGGGAGCATCAACCCCAATATCCCATCCCCTGGGGGCCCATCAACCCTGGTATCCTGCCTCCTAGCCCCAGGTCAGACCAGAACCCATTGACCCTGGTGTCCTGCCCACCAGGGGCCCATCGACCCTGGTATCCTGCCTCCTAGCCCCAGGTCAGACCAGGACCCATCGACCCTGGTATCCCGCTTCCCTGCATATGATGGTGTGCTGATGTTGCAGGGCAGACATCACTGCAGGGAGGCAGTTTGCAATGCAGCATCCCCTTTCCATTGCCAAGCTGAGCAGATACCCCCGTCTACTCCTCCCCTGGGAAAGGCGGGGTATGTGGGTAGCTGAATTCTCCCCCTTTGTTTCCAGGAGACCACTTTGATCACAGTCTCCAAGGAGGACAAAAATAGGGGCAATGTACCCAGCTGCTACTTATCCAGGGCCAGCAGCAATGCAGGGCTGGTAAGCGACTCCGCGCTGCTGGGAATGGAAAGAGAATCCTGGTCCTTGCCGCTGGAAGGCCCGGAGACCCCATCATGCCAGGGGCCTGAGTCTACCTGGCTCCCCATCACCCCACTCCCTAGTTTGGGGCTCAGACAGAGGGTGATGGCTCTAAACCCTCTTTGCGCTGCCCTTTTTCTGTCTCTAGTGACACCGAGAGCAGCCTCAAGGCTGCTCTAATTCGTGCCCTGCCCAGGGA
This sequence comes from Gopherus evgoodei, assembly GCF_007399415.2. Taxonomy (NCBI): domain Eukaryota; kingdom Metazoa; phylum Chordata; order Testudines; family Testudinidae; genus Gopherus; species Gopherus evgoodei. The sequence continues at coordinate 3,387,475 of NW_022060061.1, read as the reverse complement.
ATGGCCAAGCTCTGGGCATGCCCTCAATCCCGCCTCCCCTTACTCTGCTTTCACACCAGCCGGGAGGCCCCTTGCCCAGAGAGATAGTCTGGGGAACCTCTTCCCACCCCCTTTGTGTTCCCAGAGCAGCTATAAAGGGGCTTGAGCATCAATGAGAATGGGGTTCCTGCCCCCCCCAAAGGACACAGGATTCACCCCACACACACCTGAGCCACTTCCAGCCTCATCCCCATGGGCTGAGTCCATCACTCAGACCCCTAGACAATCATTCCTAACTCCCCCGCCCCCTGAGCTCACAGGGGAAAGCAGTGCTGTGGGTACAGGCTGACGGCCCCCTCTGATCCCCTCCCTGCAGAGCCAGCTGGAGACGGAGGCCTTCGAGACAAATGGTGAGAGATGATCCCACCTCCGTGATGGAAGCAGGGGGCAGACCTGGCTGATCCTTTGTGGGGACGGGGGTCACTAGACCTGGAGGGCAGCGAATGGGCATGGCCAGCCAAGACACACTCCCTCCTCAGCAGGCAGTGGGGTGGGATGCCCTCTGGGGAGGGAGCCTGGCTCCCTGGCCCTGATTGGGGGGTGGTAGGAGGAGCCAGGGTGGACCACATTAGGGGGCAGATGAGCTGGCTTTGGGTTGGCCCCCCCTGGGGTCAAGCTGAGGGGCAGTGTCCCAAGCCGGGGGGGAGGGCACGCTGTGGGATTATGGGGGGACCTGGTCAAGACACTGGTGTTAGGGAGAGCAGCCTTGGGGCTGCTCTAACTCGTGCTCGACCCTGTCCATGGGCCGCTGGGGAGCAGAGAACAACCACAGCGCAGTGTACCCCAATCTGCCCCCTATGCCAGTGCTGAGCCAGAATGGCACAGAGAAGCAGGCTTCACATGTTTTTAAGTCCTTCCTCGGGCTCCAACCCCATGTCAACTCCGGCTCCCCACTTACTCCAGCCGCCTTTGCTCTGTGGCAGGGATGATCCAGGCGATGCTCCCAGATTCCCAGAAGATCCTGAAAAACGAGCTGGAGATCATCAAAAGCCAACTCCATGCCCAGGCAAAGGTAACCACAGCAGGGAGAGGGGATTTGTTATGTGCATTACAGTAGCGACTAGGGTTCCCCATTGGGCTGGGCGCTGCACAGAGCTTGACCAGGATCAGGGCCCCATTGGGCCGGGTGCTGCCCAGACACGTAATGAGGGCCAGTCCTTGCTCCAGCTTACAATGTAAACACACAAAAGGTGGGAAGGGAAACTGAGGCACATAGCAGCAAAGCGATTTGCCCAAGGCCACCCAGCAAGTTCAGTCCAGTCACCCAGCCTGGTGCCCCATGCGCTAAACCCCACTGTCTCTCCAGCCTAGCTCCCTTTCTGTCTACACTCAGGGGCCCTGGGAAACAACCAGAAGCAGCGGGGCTGGGTGTCAGGGCTCGGCCCATGAATCCTCTCTGTTGCGTGTCTCTCTGACAGGCCTTCGAAGCCCTGAGCCACTCGGTCTCCCTGCTGGAGCAGGAGAGCAGCCTGCAGCAGCGAAAGATCCAGCAGCTGGAAGGTGAGACACAGTTCAGTCCCTGTCGGAGCTGGCTCTCCCAGCAGAGGGCTCTGCACACTAGGGGATTATCTCCAGTCATTGGATTGTGGCGGCTCCATTGTGCTGGGAGCTGCATAGACATCCCCTCGGACCAAGATCGGGGCCTCCATTGTGCCAGCTGCTGCAAAGTTCCCTGCCCTCGACCCCTCCGACCAAGAACAGGGCCCTGCCCAGTGGTAGGGCAAGCGACAGGTCTTGCACTGAATATTTCGCCATAGAGAGAGAGAAAGGAAAGAGCGTTATCCCCGTTGTAGAAATGGGGAAACTGAGGCACAGGGCGGGACAGTGACTCACCCAAGGTCACACAGGGAGTCGGTGGCAGAGCTGGGAGTTGAACCTGGATCTTCTGACTCCCAGCCTGGGGCCTGAACCACCGTCCCAGCCTCCATCATTTCCTAGAAGGGCTGGGATTGTCAAAGGCACCAAGGGCCCCTGGGCCCCTAATTCCCCTTTAAAACCTCCGCCTAGAATGTTTTCAGTAGCTCCTCCCCCAAATAGCCCCTCTAGCTCCTCCCTTCTTTGTAGCTCCTCCCCAAATAGCCTCTCCCTCATCAAGAGCCCCTCCTTCCTCTATAGCTCCTCCCCCACCAGTAGGTCCACCCCTCAAATCCACATGGTAATATTTGAGTGGGTGTAAAGCACCCCCTCTTCTCCCCACAGAGGAGCTGAGCCGAGCCTGCGGCCCAGCCCAGGGGGAGATGTTCGAGCGGCTGGTGGACGGGAAGATCCTGGAGGTCTGGGCTGCCATGGCCAAGGAGGTGGAAGGGTTGCAGGAGTCTCTGCTGGAGCGCTCCGACCACCGCATGATCCAGCGGGGGGACTCGCTGGAGAACCTGTCCTTGGAGATCCTGGAGAGGTTAGACCGGGCATAGGGGGCTGATACCACAGCAAGGGGGGGGCTCCCAAATCTGCTGCTCCCGGCATCTCAATACCCCTCCCCTGACTGGATCAGGGCCCTGCACAGTCATAGAGCAAGAGATAGGCCCCACACTGAAGACTGTACCCTCTAGACAGACAAAGGAAAGATCATTATCCCCACTGGAGAGATGGGGAAACTGAGGCACAGGGCGGGGCAGCGACTTGCTCAAGGTCACACAGAGAGTCGGTGGCAGAGCTGGGAGTTGAACCTGGATCCTCTGAGTCCTAGTCCTAGTCCAGGGCCCGAACCTCCAGCACCTGCCCCTCTCGCAGCAGCCCCATGCACCCATCACTCTCCCGAGCAGGAGTGCTGCTCACACGGTAATAACCCCTGTGGGGCCAGACATGGCTCAGACACCTGGTGAGAGACAGTCCTTGCCCCAAAACTAAATAGACAAAAGCTGGGAGGGGAAACTGAGGCATGGAGAGGTCCCAGCTGCAGGGCTGGGAATAGAACCCAAGCATCCAGAGTCTCAGGCTGGGTGCCAAGTCACAGGAGCCCACCTGCCCCCCTGTGACGTTACCACATTGAGCATCAGGGAGCTTCCAGCCACAACCTGTGGTGGTGGTTTCAGAGCAGAAAAGGGTGAAATCTTGGCCCCACGAGGCGCCTAATTCCTGTGTGGCCTTTAAAAATCTCCCCCAAGAACATTTTCAATGGGAGCCCCTCCCTCTTCAATAGCTCCTCCTCCAAGTAGCCCCTCCCTCCTCAGTAGCTCCTCCCCCCGGATTGACTGCCCTGGGCCCAGGATATCACCTGAGCGGGGTACCCAGACCACGCAGCTTCTCCAAGCCCCCATGCTGGTGGGAGCCCCCTGCTCTGCGGATTTCCCCAGCCTGACCTGGGGCAATGGTGCCAGGAGCCTGTGGCTTTCAGATGACTTTCCTTTTCCTGTAGCAAGAAATTCCTCTGGGAGGAGCTGGAGTCAGTGCAAGGTGAGATGAGGAGGATCCATCAGAAATTGAGTAGGTACCCTGCCGAATATCCCTTTCTTTGCCCCTAGCCATCTGGTGGCTATGGGTAAAAATCCCCCCCATGGGTGCATGGCACAGTACGCCCTCCAGAGCACCCTTCAGCTCTGGATCTCCCAGCTGGGTCAGCGTTGGCTTGCTTGTCCGGAGGGGAAACCGAGGCACAGAAGGGACTGGCACAAAGTTCAGGCCATGAGCCTGTGATAGAGCTGGGGATAGAACCCAGGAGTCCTGGCTCCTCGCCCACCCCCCTTAATCTAACTATTACACCACATTCTCTCAAGGAACCAAACCCAGATCTCTGCCTCCCAGGCCCAGTGCCTTAACCATGGGGTCACCAGTCCTCTCTGCCTTGTAGCCCTGCTGGGAGGCAGGTCTGCATCATCAGCCCCATTTTCCAGGTGGTAAAACTGAGGCCCGGAGGCACCGCGCACTCTGCTGAGGGCCCCACTGCAAGTCGAGGGGCAGGAGCAAGGCTGGGCTCCAGCGATTCCAGGTGTCAGGGCCAGATGTGCCACTAGGAGCATTTGGTTACCTGTGGAGCCGTGGAGGGTCTGGGTGGGGTGCTGGGAACTCTGAACTGGGGGCTCTGATTTTTCTCTTCCGCAGAGGATCAGGAGGACGATATAACCAAGAACCTCGTCAGCATAAAGAAAATGCAGGAGAATCAAGTGAAATGCAGGAAGGTGAGACATGGGGGAGGGGAGGAAGAGGCAAGGGGGTGGGGCTACATGGTGCTCCTCCCCCTTTGCAGTCCATTCACAAACCAGGCACACACTGCTGCCCGGGGAGAGCGCCCACTGTGGAGCCCCTGCCGCACTCCCGGCAGGACAGCGCCCCCTAGTGCCACACTGGGGCATTGAGGTCAGCCCTGACTGTGAGGGGACAGCGCCCCCTGCTGAGCCCCCCAGGCTGCAGAGCAGATCCCTGTGCCCCAATGGTCTGCTTGGGTGGAACCCCAGTTTGCTAGAACAGCCCCCCTCTGTCCCCAGATCCTGTCGCAGCTGAAGGGCAAAGGGCCGGGCGCAGAGCGGGCCCCGGAGTCCGTGGGCGGAGGCAGAGATGGCAGGCCGGTGAAAGAGGAGCTGAATGATATATGGTAAGGGCGGCCTGGCCGGAGCTTGCTGCTGGGGAAGGGGCTGCACAGCTCCCGTCCCCCAGCCCCTCTCATGCTGAGCTGTCCTGGAGCCCCCCATCTGTCCTGTGCACCCCCTTCTCTGGGCTCTCATTGCAGCCACTAGGGGTCAGCACTGACTGCCAAGGGAGAGCGCCCCCTACTGAGCCCCTGCTCACAGCACAGCACCCCCTAGTGCCACCCTGGGGCTCTGGGGTCAGCACTGACTGCAAGGGGAGAGCACCCCCTGCTGATCCCCCGCCCCACAGCACAACTCCCCGTAGCGCCACACTGGGACTCTGGGGTCAGCACTGACTGCAAGGGGAGAGCGCCCCCTACTGAGCCCCTGCCCCACAGCACAGCACCTCCTAGTGCCACCCTGGGGCTCTGGGGTCAGCACTGACTGCAAGGGGAGAGCGCCCCCTACTGAGCCCCTGCCCCACAGCACAGCTCCCCCTAGTGGCACCCTGGGGCTCTGGGGTCAGCACTGACTGCAAGGGGAGAGCGCCCCCTGCTGATCCCCCGCCCCACAGCACAGCACCCCCTAGTGCCACCCTGGGGCTCTGGGGTCAGCACTGACTGCAAGGGGAGAGCGCCCCCTACTGAGCCCCCGCCCCACAGCCCAGCGCCCCCTCGTGCCACACTGGGGCTCTGGGGTCAGCACTGACTGCAAGGGAGAGTGCCCCCTACTGAGCCCCCGCTCACAGCACAGCACCCCCTAGTGCCACCCTGGGGCTCTGGGGTCAGCACTGACTGCAAGGGGAGAGCGCCCCCTGCTGAGCCCCCGCCCCACAGCACAGCGCCCCCTAGTGCCACCCTGGGGCTCTGGGATCAGCACTGACTGCAAGGGGAGAGCGCCCCCCACTGAGCCCCTGCCCCACAGCACAGCTCCCCCTAGTGCCACCCTGGGGCTCTGGGGTCAGCACTGACTGCAAGGGGAGAGCGCCCCCTGCTGAGCCCCCGCCCCACAGCACAGCGCCCCCTAGTGCCACCCTGGGGCTCTGGGATCAGCACTAACTGTGGGGGGAGAGCACCCCCTGCTGAACCCCCTCCCCACAGCCCAGCGCCCCCTAGTGCCACCCTGGGGCTCTGGGGTCAGCACTGACTGCAAGGGGAGAGTGCCCCCTACTGAGCCCCCACCCCACAGCACAGCTCCCCCTAGTGCCACCTTGGGGCTCTGGGATCAGCACTAACTGTGGGGGGAGAGTGCCCCCTGCTGAGCCCCCTCCCCACAGCACAGCGCCCCCTAGTGCCACCCTGGGGCTCTGAGGTCAGCACTGACTGCAAGGGGAGAGCACCCCCTGCTGATCCCCCGCCCCACAGCACAGCTCCCCCTAATGCCACACTGGGGCTCTGGGGTCAGCACTGACTGCAAGGGGAGAGCGCCCCCTGCTGATCCCCCGCCCCACAGCACAGCTCCCCCTAGTGCCACCCTGGGGCACTGGGGTCAGCACTGACTGCAAGGGGACAGCGCCCCCTACTGAGCCCCTGCTCACAGCACCCCCTAGTGCCACCCTGGGGCTCTGGGGTCAGCACTGACTGCAAGGGGAGAGCGCCCCCTGCTGAGCCCCCGCCCCACAGCACAGCTCCCCCTAATGCCACCCTGGGGCTCTGGGGTCAGCACTGACTGCACGGAGAGAGCGCCCCCTGCTGAGCCCCTGCCCCACAGCACAGCACCCCCTAGTGCCACCCTGGGGCTCTGGGATCAGCACTAACTGTGGGGGGAGAGCGCCCCCTGCTGAGCCCCCTCCCCACAGCACAGCACCCCCTAATGCCACACTGGGGCTCTGGGATCAGCACTAACTGTGGGGGGAGAGTGCCCCCTGCTGAACCCCCACCCCACAGCCCAGCGCCCCCTAGTGCCACCCTGGGGCTCTGGGGTCAGCACTGACTGCAAGGGGAGAGCACCCCCTACTGAGCCCCCGCCTCACAGCACAGCTCCCCCTAGTGCCACCCTGGGGCTCTGGGGTCAGCACTGACTGCAAGGGGAGAGCGCCCCCTGCTGAGCCCCCACCCCACAGCACAGCTCCCCCTAGTGCCACCCTGGGGCTCTGGGATCAGCACTAACTGTGGGGGGAGAGTGCCCCCTGCTGAGCCCCTGCCCCACAGCACAGCTCCCCCTAGTGCCACACTGGGGCTCTGGGGTCAGCACTGACTGCCTGGGAGAGCGCCCCCTACTGAGCCCCTGCCCCACAGCACAGCGCCCCCTAGTGCCACCCTGGGGCTCTGGGGTCAGCACTGACTGCAAGGGGAGAGCGTTCGCCCTGCCCTCGTCCTGCTCCCTGCAGCACAGTGCCCCCTAGCGCTCTCTGCATGGCCTCCCTTTGCCCACCGCTGAGGTGAATGCGCCACCACCCTGCCTGAGCCCAGGTTTGAACCCTGGGCCCTGCGAGGCTATAGGCCAGAGCTAAAGGAGCAGCTCTGTGAGCAGGCAGCAGTAGTAAGTTGTTATGTTCTTTCACACATCAGTCACTAGAAGGTGCTGAAGAGAAGCCCAGGCTGGACCTGGCTCAGGGGTCCCTGCGTAAATGGGTATCCCCAGCCCTTGCAGTCTGTCTGCACCATCACCTCAGCACCCCCAGCCTAGTGGGGGGATCTGTTAACGGGGTCTCCCCATACAGGTCAGCCGTCAACACCCTGCGGAACTCCATGGCCCACCGCAGCCTCCGGGGTGACGGGCAGGCGGCGGTGAGGGTCACAGGTGAGCGGGGGGTGGGCTGGGTGTGAGGTGGGGGTTAGGGGGGCTGGGTGTGGGATTGGGGGCAGAGAGGTGGAGGGGGCTGGGTGTGAGGGGACTGGGGTGAAATGGGGGAGGGGCAGGGAGCTGGGTGTGAGATGTGGGGGGCTGGGGATATCAGTAGGGAGCTTCAGGGGGTGTATGTGTGGGGCTGGGGTAAATCCACATGGCTCCCTTGGAGTCTAGGGGGATCAGTTCTCAGCAGCTGCGGGTCTGGCCCCTCTGTGTCGAAGCTCCCTTGCGCAGAGCCCCCCACCCCGAGTGCCCTCCCCCGTGACTGAGCACCCCCAACCTCTCTTGCCCCGCCAGGCCGTCGGAGCCGTCGGCACCGCATGTCCATCTCGGCCAGCCCGCCGGCCCCGGCCACGGAGCCAGCCCTGCGCCTGTGCCAGGAGGAGAGCAGCTCTGACCACAGCTCCTGCGAGGGCCCCTGCCCCTAGGGGGCGCTGTGCTGGTAAGACCCCTTCCCCAGCCCTACCTGCTCCTGGTCCTGGGCTCTGCTGGGCCAACCGGGGCAAACCCCTCACGGAAACACACCTGCACAAGGACTTGTGCCTGCAGCCCCCCGTGGGATGAGGTCCTGGGCAGCAGACCATGGCTGAGAACCCAGGCGTCCGGCCACCCAATCCCAGTCTCTGCAACCCCTCTCCAACTGTGGGGGAAGGCTGAGAACCCAGGCGTCCGGCCATCCCATTCCAATCTCTGCAGACCCCGGGCAGCAGGCCATGGCTGAGAACCCAGGCGTCTGGCCAACCCGTTCCAATCTCTGCAGACCCCGGGCAGCAGTCCATGGCTGAGAACCCAGGCGTCCGGCCATCCCATTCCAATCTCTGCAGACCCCGGGCAGCAGACCATGGCTGAGAACCCAGGCGTCCGGCCATCCCATTCCAATCTCTGCAGACCCTGGGCAGCAGTCCATGGCTGAGAACCCAGGCATCCGGCCACCCAATCCCAATCTCTGCAACCCCTCTCCCACTGTGGGGGAAGACTGAGAACCCAGGCATCCGGCCACCCAATCCCGATCTCTGCAGACTCTGGGCAGCAGGCCATGGCTGAGAACCCAGGCGTCCGACCACCCAATCCCATCTCTGCAGACCCTCCCCTGCTGTGGGGGAAGGCTGAGAACCCAGGCATCCGGCCACCCCCTTCCAGGGCTGCTGCCCCCTCCCCTGGGTCTCTGCAGCTGAGGGACAGGTGTGCCCTGACAATTAAAGGGCCAGCGTGCTAATTTGCCCTCCTCTCTTTCCCCCAGGCTGAGAGCAGAGTGGCTGGGACCTGCTGGGACCTGGCCTATGGACGGGACAGAATTAAACAGCTGCTTGGGAGTGACTGGGTCTGGGGTCCTTCAGTGGTGCCCGAATCCCTAAAGCCAGATCGGAGGAACTCAGGGGCCCAACCCAGCGGGGAAGGTGGATCTCCTGTCCCTGGCAAGCACCATTCACGGCCTCCCTGTGTGATGCCCTGTGGAGGTGGAATTCCCTCCTCTTCTCTCACAGCCCTGGGGGTGGAACCCAGGGTCCTGGTTCCCAGCCCCCCTGCTCTAACCACTAGACCCTATTCCTCTCAGGGAGCTGGGAACCCAGGAGTCCTTGTTCCCAGGCCTTCCTGCTCTAACCACCAGACCCCACTTCCCTGCCAGAGCCAGGGAGAGAACCTAGGCGTCCTGGCCGGGCAGATTGCTCTGTGTGAAGGAACCCCTCCCCTCAACCCACCTCCCAGCTCCATGAACTAGGTGTGGAGAGTTTGTGGCTCTCAGCAGCTGCCGTTCCCTGGCCAAAGGATTCAGATGTGAGGGTTGCAGCCGCGCTGGGAGAAAGGAGGGTGTGAAAGCCCCTGTATCCGATGCCTCTCGCAGCCCTGCGGGCTCTCCTGGCAGCCACTAGGGGCCGGCACTGACTGTGAGGGGACAGCGCTCCCTACTGGGCCTCCACCCTGCTCCCTGAAGCACAGCGCCCCCTAGCCCTGCACTGGGTCAGGACTGACAGCCAGGGGAGAGTGCCCCCTACTGGGCATCTGCCCTGCTCCCTGCAGCACAGCGCCCCCTAGTGCCACCCTGGAGCAATGGGACCAGCACTGACTGCCAGGTTTCTCGCACCTTCTCCTACAGCAGCTGGTACCATCCACCTTCGCGGACGGGGATGCCCTTCTGCAGTGAATGAACAGAGCTGAAGGCGAGACGGGTCCGTCAGATCTAGTCTGACCTCCTGAGTAGAGGGGAACGGACACCCTGCACGTACAGGGCTGGGAGGATAGGAGCGGGAGTGAGGGAAGGTGGTGGGAGTGGGGGGAAGCTGGCTCTAGGCTGGGAAGGAGGGTCCTGGGGGTTCCTACTGTGCCCGTCCCAGCCCCTCTCACCTCCATCCCTGCCCCGCCGTGTGGATCCCAGGCTGGAGAATTGCGTCCACCGGTTCCTAGAGCCAGCTCCGAGCTGGAGCCTCTTTTAGAAAGTTCCCCTGATCTCCAAGTTGTGAGACTCCACCACCGCCCTGGGTCAGTTTTCGGATGGTTCATTCCCCGCCCTCTTAAAAACGGGCACCTTATTTGTAGTCTGAACGTGTCTCGCTTGGGCTCCCAGCCACTGGATCTCGCTGAACCCTTTTCTGCTGGATCCCAGAGCCCATGAGGATCCAAAATCTCCTCTCCAGGCAACAGCCTGGAGCCAGGATCGAGTCACTGCTTAACCTTCGCTTGGCTCAGCCAGGGCTGCCCAGAGGCCCCAGGTCCTGCAGGGGCCCCCACGAGAATATCGTATTCTATAGTATTGCAACTTTTTTTTATGGAAGGGGCCCCTGAAATTGCTTTGCCCCAGGCCCCCTGAATCCTCTGGGTGGCCCTGGGCTCAGCTTCTGGAGTCTCACGAAGGGGGCGACTCGTTCTCGTAGCTCCTGGGTGAAGCTGGCTCAGTGGCCTTTTTGGAAGCCCGCACCCCAGTAACTGGCTCGCCTTAGGGCCCAAGCCCTTCAACGACTCCGTCACTGTTCAAAACCTGCCCGGCCGCCGGGACGAGAGGTCTCTGTGTTTTCCAGAGGGGCTGGGCCGCTTCCCCCGAGTGCGTGACCCATTCCCGGCCCCAGCCACAGACAGATTTCACCATGCTGCCTTGCAGGCCTCTTGGCTAGTCCCTGGTTATTCGATAGCGATCGCTCGTCTCCCCAGTCCTCCGTTTCCATCCCGCGTCCTGCGATGACTCTCCTCCCATCATCCCCCAGGAGTTACTGACTGGAAGCTCCTCCCGAAATGATCCCACAATCTTGGGTATATTCTTGACATTTGAGATGTTACAGCTGCTTCACTGGGACATTTTCTGCTCTACTGCCTCCGGGCTGGGGCTTCTATCTCTCAGGGTGGGGTTTATTGGTTCTCACGCTTCCCTTTTGCCATGTGTTTCTAGATCCAAACTAGCCTCTTGCTAATTAGAATTTTTATGTTAGAAGCCCCAGCTGAGATCAGGGCCCCGTTGTGTCAGGTGCTGCACAGACACACAGCGAGAGACAGTCCCTGGCCCAGCTGAGATCAGGGCCCCGTTGTGTCAGGTGCTGCACGGACACAAGGAGAGACAGTCCTGCCCCAGCTAAGATCAGGACCCTGTTGTGTCAGGTGCTGCACGGACACAGGGAGAGACAGTCCCTGCCCCAGCTGAGACCAGGGCCCTGTTGTGCTGGGCGCTGCACAGACACAGGGAGAGACAGTCCCTACCTCAGCTGAGATCAGGGTCCCCTGGGCCAGGTGCTGCACACAGCTTCAAAGAGCTCACAGTCAAAGGAGACACAGCAGGGATCATTAGCCCCATTGTACAGATGGGTAAACTGAGGCCCGGCAAGTCTGTGGCAAAGTTGGGACCCAGGTATCCTGGCCCAGAGCCTTGAGCCCAAGGCCATCCTGCTGCACTTACAAGCCTGCTAAGGCCAAGAAGCCATGGATAAGGAGCTTCCATTTCCCTCCGAGTTGGGGGTCCCACCAGGGCCAGGCCAGTCTGTTGCTAGAAGCGTCTCCTGCCAGCCTGGACCTGCTGTAGGGAGGGAGAGGAGTTGCTCAGCCGGTATGGGATTGTAGATCCCTCTGAGCAGTGCTGGGGGTTGGCGAAGTTTCCCAGGTATTCGCTCCTCCATGGGGCAGCTGTAGGGTGCGTGAGGGTGGATTTAGCGCTGAACCGGGGGGCACGGGATCCACACAGCACAGACCTGGGCCTTCCAGCTTCTTGGATGCATCCAAGAAGCAGCAGATATTCCACAGGAAGCTGTGCTGGGCCTGTGCTGCGTTTCACACGAGCACTTGTGAACGGAACCTGCCGTGTTTCTCACCAGCGTGCGGAAGTGGAACCCGCAAGCATCTTGCACAGGTGCATGGGAATGGATGCTCTTGTCTTTTACATGTGAGAATGGAGCAGACTGTTTTGCACAAGCACTTGGGAATGGTGTCTATGGTGATTTGCACAAGCACATGTGAATGGAGTTGACTGTTTCCCATGAGCGTTCACGTCTCCTTTGCTTTTTCCAACCGGTTCTTCCCTCCCTGGATCCCCGTTATCTCACACCTGCCTGAGAGAAAGCTGCCCTTACTCACACTTCGTGCACTCCCCGGGACACTTTTGGGGCTACCTAAGGGGTGCAGGGTGAGTCACAGCAGCAGCTTGGCTTGTCTGTACCCAGTGGGGGAAACACCCCAAACGATGAGCTGCTGGCTCTGCAAACCTGACTTTTCCCTCTGCCCGCACCATGGGTGAGTGCTTGGATCAGAGCAGAGATAATTGTGGCCAGCTCCATGGAGCTAGCTGGCCCCCCCTGGGTTTACTTAGGCCTACCGCACAGGTCCCTCCAGCCTGTCCGTGCAGCCTCCTGAGTTACGCTCGAGCGCCTGGTCCCTCACCCGAAATGCACGCGGATGTGCTACCTCTCTGGAAACAGCCCCCCATCCCTCCCCACCATTCAACACACATGTAGCCGTGTGCATAGTTGTCACATCATGATGTGAGAACTTCAGTAACTCCGCTAAAGGTTACGGGGCTATTCCAGGGAGTGCGGGGGAAGGGGAGGTCCCGGGATGTGCAGGAGGTCACACTAGATCATCGAGATAGCCCCCTCTGGCTTTAAAGTCTCCGAGTCTAAACCAAGGGTGAGCAAACTTTGGCGTGAGGGCCATGTCAGGGTATGGAAATTGTCTGGCGGGCCATGGATGTTCCCAAAATTGGGGATCAGGGTGCAGGAGGGGGCTCTGAGTTGGGGTGCAGGGTGGGCTCTGTGGGGGGGCTGAGGATGAGGGGTTTGGGGTTTGGAGGGTGGAGGATCAGGGCTGTGGCACGGGATTGGGGCACAGGGTGGACTCGGGTGCAGGCCAAGAAGCATGTCACCCCTGTGGCTCCCGTCCAGGCGGCTCTGCGCGCTGTCCCATCTACAGGCGCCACCCCTGCAGCTCCCATTGGCCGGGAACTGCAGCCAATGGGAGCCCTGGGGGCTGCGCCTGCGGATGGGGCAGCACTCAGAGCCTCCTGGCCACGCCTCCACATACTACATAGGAGCCGGAGTTGGGTCGTGTCTGCTACTTCCTGGGAGCCGCACGGCACGGGGCAAGCCCCCGACCCTGCTCCCCGACTGGAGCGGGGCAAATCCCCAACCTCACTCCCCGGCGAGAGCTGAGGGCCAGATGAAATGCTCTGATGGGCCGGATGTGGACTGTGGACTGTCGTTTGCCCACCCCTGGTCTAAACCCACCAGACGGTTATTTGATCCAGCTTAAGGAAAAGATTCAGACAGAAGCCGTGTCATGGACACACAGGCCCCGGGCTCACTCGGCCCCTGGGAGGGACCTTCCATATGACAGCCCCCAGTGAGGGTTGCACTCTCTCCCGGGGGTTTGGTCCTCTGGCCCTGCCGCCCCTGGGACCTTTCCTCTGAGCTGTCTGCATGCCCATGTCTCCCGCTCAGGGAGTCCCTCGCTCCCCACCCCTGGAGGGACCAACACCCCCCTGATCTCTAGCCCACAGTGACTGGCAGCCGGCATAACAGAGGGTTTATTTAACATCTGGATCCAGCACAGGGATTCTCAGGACCCCGGGCCAAGCAACCCTCAGCCCAGTTCATCTAGGTCTGTCCCACATCCAGGTGGACTCAGGCTGCCCTCTGCTCCCAGTCCCCACGCCCCCTCCTTCCAGCTGCTCATCCTACAGCCCTTCCTCCCTCCAGACAGGTCACCCGGGCTCTCCCTCGTCTGTCCTTTGTTCCCACACCAGCTGGGACTGGCAGGTCAGGTCACCTGGGTCCTCCTCAGCCCATTGGCCACAGCCGACTGGCTCCCAACACAGGGCAGGCCTCCTGGTCACCAGTTGCTAGGGTCCCCAACCTCCAATCCATTGTCTGGGGTCCCGGCTGCTAGGTGAGGTCACACCTGGTCCTCTGCAACAGCAAACACCTTCTGCACCACCAGGTTAAACATGCAGCATCCCAGGGAAACTGAGATACACACAGTGTTTGTGCAAAACTCAGCGAACCCCCATCTTTGTCACAAGCACGGCGGTACAAGGCTTGGAAACAAGGTTAAGGATAAAAGACAAATGTGAACCGCAGTCTGACACCTCTTGGAATTGACAAGGGCCTTCTCCGTCCGATAAGGGTGCACTGAGGGCCCATTCTGAAGCTTTCTCCACAACCACGAGGGTTAGAAACTTCCTTTTTCTTATCAGAGGGGTAGCCGTGTTAGTCTGGATCTGTAAAAGCAGCAAAGAATCCTGTGGCACCTTATAGACTAACAGACGTTTTGGAGCATGAGCTTTCGTGGGTGAATACCCGCTTTGTGTTAGTCTATAAGGTGCCACAGGACTCTTTGCTGCTTCCTTTTTCTTTCAGACCGAAGTTCTGAAATCATCCCATATCCACTGACTCCAGGACCTGGGGCTTTAAGGAAGCCAACAGTGATCATGAAACTCACTGGGACATCTCACCCAACGGTGAGTCTCCCCCAGCTGTGGTCCACACACGAGAGCCGGGATCCTCTTTTCATGAGACCCCCCGTCCCGGACAAGTGTCATCTCCATAATGGACCCCCATCTCGTCCCTTTCTTGCTCCTGTTCTATGGTTCCAGAGCTTTTGTACCTTTTCATAACCAAGGTGTTTTATTCACATCAATCGGCTGCACCGGGCTCCTAGCTAAGGGTTTGACCTGGAGTCTGTAAAGGCCCAACCCTCTAGAGAGTCAGTGCTAGGCTGGGGTGAAAGATCTCAATTGTTCTCACGCTCTGCGACCTGCCCGGCCCAGGTGCCCCGTCTCACCCCCGGCAGCTTGGGAACGTGTTATTCGACACGTCCCAGACCGTTTCCGAAGGCCCCGTCCCACATAACCATGACTACCAGCTCTCAGCTGAGACCACGCTCGTGGAAACAGCGTCAAGGTCATGCTCAGTGGGCAAATATGGATCCTGGGCATAGGCTTGTAATTGGCCAATATGGGGCACTTGCGGGGGGGCATGCTCCCCTGGCACACCTGTGACACACTCACACAAAAGTGCTCTTGATGGGGCACGAGCATTGTGCAAGACACTGGGTGTGCCCCATTAGAATGAGAGGGTACAGCAGGAGGGCTGGGAGGCAGGACTCCTGGGTTCTCTCCTGGCTGAGTGAGGGAGTTGGAAGTCAGGACTCCTGGGTTCTATCCCCAGCTCTAGGAGGGGAGTGGGGTCTAGTGGATAGAATGGGGGGGGGGGCTGGGAGCCAGGGTGCCTGGGTTCTATCCCCAGTTCTGGGATGGGTGTGAGTCTAGTGGTTAGAGTGGAGGGGGGGCTGGGAGCCAGGACTCCTGGGTTCTCTCCTTAGCTTTGGGAGGGGAGTGAGGTCCAGTAGTTGGGGGGGGCTGGGAGTCAGGATGCCTGGGTTCTATCCCCAGCTCTGGGAGGGGAGTGGGGTCTAGTGGTTGGGCTGAGAGCCAGGACACCTGGGTTCTATCCCCAGTTCTGACGGCAGAGTGGGGTCTAGTGGTAATGGGAGCTGAGAATCAGGTGCCCAGTCTGTAACTGGAAATGCTCATGGAGTGACAGAGGAGGAGGTGACGGTGGGACTAGAACCCAGGAAAGACGGCTGGGATGGCACATATGCAGCCTCAGACCTGGAGAGAATGGGGGTGGGTTTGGCAGGGAGGTTAGCAAAGTGATCCCCAGCCGTGCACCCTCTCAGCGCAGGCAGGGGTGATTTTGCCTGGGGCAGCTGCCCAATACCTGGACTGTGGGGTGCACAACCAGCCCTCCCCCCAGCCAGAGGGAAGGTCACCCTGGGACCAGTGTCAGCCAGGCTGACTGTGGGCCACAGAAACCCAGGGTCTCTCCTGGCCAGTGGATCCACCACCCACAGCAGCAGTATCAGCCTTCAGTGAATGGGGAGGGGGGGGTAGCCGTGTTAGTCTGTATCCACAAACACAACAAGGCATCCGCTGGCACCTTAAAGACTAGCAGATTTAACAGGGCATGAACTTCTATGGGTAAAAAAGCCACTTCTTCAGATGCAATGAATGAGGGGGGCTGTTAGTTACTCGGTAGGGAGAGCTAGGGATAGAACCCAGGAGTCCTGACTTCCAGCCCCCCCACTCTAACCACTAGACCCCATTTCCCTCCCAGAGCCAGGAGAGAACCCAGGAGTCTTGGCTCCCAGCACCCCCACTCTAACCACTAGACTCCACTTCCCTCCCAGAGCCAGGAGAGAACCCAGGAGTCCTGGCTCCCTGCCCCCCACCATTAGTCTGTTCTCTTCCCAGCTCTAGGAGGGGAGTGGTGTCTAGTGGTTGGAGCAGGGCTCGGGGTCAGGACTCTCTCAGTCACTAGGGCAAAGACCCCCGGAGGAGGCTCTGCCCCCATCGTGTGTGTGTAGTTGTGGGGGCACTTTAAGCCCTGTCCCACCCAAACTGCTCCCCCCAGATTATGAACGACCCCCACACACATTTTTTTCAGACCCCCTTAAGCACGGGGGGGGGCAAAGCAACCCCCAGCGAGCAGAATAAAGAGCAGAGAGACGGGGGGGGGCACGGCCCCTTCTTCCCGCCTGGACCCCCGCCCCCTCGTGCAGGGGGCACCTGCCTCATGTTAATGACGCCAGCTGATCAGCCCCCCCCCCCCCCGCACACGCTCCCACCCCCGCCCCTGCGCCGCCCCCTCGCTCTGGAGAAGCCGCCGCTGCGGAGTGACTCCGGAACCGGGCGATCGCCGCGATCCAGCGCGATGCAGCCGGGCCGGCGGCCGGCGGAGCAGTGACCGGCCGGCGAGGAGCCGCGGGAGCCTGGCTGGGGGGGCAGCGATGGCTGCTGCCTAGAGAGGGGCGGTGAGAGAGGCCGGGGGGCTCGGCAGGCCCCAGCGCCAGGCAGCGGGGGGGGAGATGGACAAATGCGTGGGTCGGGGCTGGATGGATAGAGGGGGAGGGGCTGGATAAAAGGGGGTGTCGGGGCGGGCTGGCTGGAGGGGCTGGATAAAAGGGGGTGTCGGGGCTGGCTGGCTGGAGGTGGATAGAGGAGGGTGTATGTGGATAGACAGTGGTGTTTGTGGGGCTGGATGGATAGAGGGGGAGGGGATGGATAAAAGGGGGTGTCGGGGGCTGACTGGAGGGGTTGGATAAAAGGGGATGTCGGAGCTGGCTGGCTAGAGGGGGAGGGGCTGGATAGAAGGGGGTGTCGGGGCGGGCTGGCTGGAGGGGCTGGATAGAAGGGGGTGTCGGGGCTGGCTGGCTGGAGGTGGATAGAGGAGGATGTATATGGATAGACGGGTGCTTGTGGGGCTGGCTGGCTAGAGGGGGAGGGGCTGGATAAAAGGGGGTGTCGGGGCTGGCTGGATGGGGGTGGGTAGAGGGGGGTGTATATGGATAGACAGGCAGGGATGTTTGTGGGCCTGGGTGGATAGAGGGGGAGGGGCAGGATAAAAGGGGGTGTCGGAGCTGGCTGGCTAGAGGGGGAGGGCTGGATAAAAGGAGGTGTCGGGGCTGGCTGGATGGGGGTGGGTAGAGGAGGGTGTATATGGATAGACAGACAGGGATGTTTGTGGGCCTGGATGGATAGAGGGGGAGGGGCTGGATAAAAGGGGGTGTCGGAGCTGGCTGGCTAGAGGGGGAGGGGCAGGATAAAAGGGGGTGTCGGAGCTGGCTGGCTAGAGGGGGAGGGCTGGATAAAAGGGAGTGTAGGGGGCTGGCTGGATGGGAGTGGATAGAGGAGGGTGTATATGGATGGATGGATGGAGTGACACACGGGTGTTTGTGGGGCTGGATGGATAGAGGGAGGAGGGGGTGGGGCTGTATAAAGGAGGTGTAGGGGGCTCAATGGATAGAGGGGGTGTATCTGGATGGATAGGGAGAGGGAGGAGGGCCTGGGGCTGTATAAAGGGGTGTATGGGGGTGGATGTATGGGGGATGTATGGGGATGGATAGAGGAGGTGTATCTGGATGGATAGAGAGGGAGGAGGGGGTGGGGCTGTATAAAGGGGTGGATGGATGGGAGGTGTATGGGGATGGATAGAGGGGGTGGAGATGTATAAAGGGGGTGTATGGGGATGATTGGATGGATAGAGGTGGGTGTATGGAGATGGATGGGTAGATGAACAGGGGTGTGTGGGGCTGGATGGGGGTGTGGGGGGCTGGATGGATGGGGGTGTATATGGATGGACGGGTGGGGATGTATAAAGGGGGTGTATGGGGATGGATGGATAGAGTGGGTGTATATGCATGGATAGAGGGAGGTGTATGGGGCTGGATGGATAGGAGGGTGTATCGGGATGGGGTGTATCTGGATGGATAGAGAGAGGGGGAGGGTGGGGCTGTATAAAAGGGGGTGTATGGTATACAGAGATTTACAGCCCCCAGCCTGGCACAGTCTTGGCAGCAATCTGTAGCTGGTAACGAGTGCGATCCCTGGGCCCGGGAGTCAGGCTCCTGGGGGACTCGTCAGAGCGATGGGTGTGAACCAGGGCTGGTGGCGGCTGGATCCACCCGTTGGCCCAGCTTAGGCTGGGGTGATGATGCCATGGCCCCGGCAGAGCTGTACAGGTGGGGGGTGGATCAGAGCCCGACTCTGTGCAGAAAAGGGGGGGGGGGGGCGTGGCAGGTGTGATGCCAGCTGAGGACCTGGACAGCGGGGCTGGGGTTGGGGGCTGCATCGATAGCGGGGACCAGTCTGGGGTTATCCATGGGGGCTGGGAAATGCACGTGTGTTTGGGGAGGAGGGCAGAATAATCTCTATGTATCTCCACCTGTGGCCAGGGCAGCCGAACTGGGGCGTGAAATGGACAGGACTAGTGGGGGACAGGATTAGTTTTTGCCCCGGTATCAGCTAGCACACCCCTCCCGGGAAGTGGGGGGTCCTGACCATCTGGAAAAGAACTGGGTGAAGTGGGCTGTCAGTTCAATGTAACTGCAGGGGTGTGTGTGGGGGGGTCTGGAATGAAGCAACACCCCTCCCCCAAACACATGGCGTAGAAAGCAAGAAGATTGAGCTGAATTCGGATTGTTGGCTGTATTTATGGTAGGGTCTAGCATCTGATCGAGATCAGGGCCCCAAAGCGCCAGGCGCTGCACACTGAGAGATGGTCCCTGCCCCAAGGGGCTTACAAGCTACACAGAGTAGGAGGGGAAACTGAGGCACACAAGGGGCAGTGAGGTCACACAGCAGATCAGAGGCAGAAGAGGGAACAGAACTCGGGAGTCCTGAGTCCCACTCAGCCCCCCGGAGCGGGTCCCTGCTAATGCTTTGTGCTCACTGGGTGCAGGCGGCTGGGGCCCAGCACTGCCAGGCTGGCTCTGGGGAGAGAGAATGGGTCACTGTGGGCTGGGGGTAGGATTGTACAGGTCATGATGCTGCCTCATCCATGCTCTGTCCTCCTCCGCCAGGACTACTTCCAACCTCCCAGCCAATCAGCACCTGCTAGTGCAGGCCCTTCACCCAGGCTATGCCCACCTGTCCACCTCCGCCGGGACTACTTCTAGCCACCCCACCAATCAGCACCTCCCAATGCAGCCCCTTCACCCATGTACTGTGCACCTCTGCCGGGACTACTTCCAGGCTCTAACTTTTAGTACCTTTACCCAGCAGGTGGAGGGATACATAAAATAGACCCGTTCCTATTTACAAACGTTTCTAAGCCAGAGTTTCTAGAAATCGCGGGGGCAGCAGAGATCTCCCCGTGGGGTGGGAGAAAGGCTCCTACCTCGGCCGATCCACACCTGGATCTCATCACACCCTCGTGGTGGCTCGCGCTTCCCGCAGGGGAACTCTGCTGGCACAACCCCCCGAAAGTGTGGCAGGAAGTGTGTCTGGGACCCGCCCCCTCTCGCACTAGTGTGTCTGGGACACGACCCTCTTGCACAAGCACATCTGGGACCTGCCCCCTCTTGCACAATGCACGTGGCTGGAATTCATTGCCTCTCGCACTGAGAGACAGGATCAGATGGTCCAACTGGCGGCCTGTTTAACAGTTCTGTCCAGCCCCCAAACGAATCTGCCCCCCCCAGTTCTACAACACGGCGTCCTCCAGACGGCATGCCCTGGTACCTACGGGGCAGTGAGGGGGTGCCGCCTGGAGGATGCCGCTTGGTAGCGCCCGTGTTTTGGTATGACGCCCACAGAGGCACCGCCCAGCCGGCACCCGGCCTGCGGCCCTGAATGGGGCCCAGAACCCGCCCAGTCCAGGGGCCAGAAGCAATTCTGGCAGAGGTGTTTTCTGTCAGGAAAAGGCCATTTTGTCAAAACTGAAAGGTGGATTTCCACCTCCTTTTTGACAGAAAAATTTGGAAACTGATCAAAATGGAGCCAGTCCTCCTGCTGCTGTGTATGATTTCTTATTCTCTTAAACTTTCACACTATATTACACTCTATTTGATACATTTACATTATATATTCCATTATCCTCTGATATTATATGATTTATTATTCTATAACCCTCGATCTTATTATTCTACTATAAACTTTAGATTGTTACATTTGATAGTTATAATCTAAATAGAGAAAATAGAATCGAATATCGAAGTGTAATCGAACCGAAATATAGAAAAAATAATCAATTGTATGTTTATATATTTTCTCTCTTTAGATTGTAGTTCTGTGCAAGTGTGAGAGGGTCTAACCAGAGAAAAAGACTCGATTACACTTTAATATTCAATTCTATTTTCTCTGATTAGATTCTATTCTACACGTTCTCATTCGCCGCAGCAGATCTTGTGTTTTGCTGTTTTACATTCCCGGCGGATGCTGAGATCTCTCCTAGCTCGTGTTTTCTGTCCTGTTTGAACGCATCAAACGGATCGAAACAGAGCATCCGGCTGCTCCCGACTGTCCGGCGTTTTCCCGGATCTTCCATTCCACCAACGTTCCAAAATCTCGATTTGTCGTCCTGCGTCGGGACGATTTGTCGGACTGTCCCAACGCCCCAAAGGAGCAGGGACAGGAGGCCGAGTGGCAGGATGGCGGCTGGATCAGGAGCCCCTGGGGGGCTTCAGCTGAGGGGCAGGCTGCGGGGCAGAGGGGCAGCAAGATCTCAGCTTGGAAGATGAATCGGGGAGTGGGGGGCAGTTTGCACCATGCGAGATGCTGCTTGGGGGAGGGACCTGGGGTCTCTGTTGGCACCATGTGTGGGCAGAGGGCTGCGTTGGGATGTACTGACCCTGTGGGGATGCACTGACCCCCTCTGCCTTTGGGTTTCCTTTGCCAGGTGCCCCCTCCCCACGGAGGGACCTCCTCTCTCCCATGCCCGGAGTGGGCATCATGGCTGGCAGGAAGCAGGAACTGAAGAGAAGTGTTTCCATCATCCCCTGCTTTGTGTGTGTGGAGGTAAGGCATTGGGCCTCAGGCCGTGGGGCTGGGTGCCAGGATGCCTGGGTTCCCTCCCTGGCTATGGGAGGGGAGTGGGGTGTAGTGGTGAGAGAAGAGGGGGCTGGAAGCCAGGACTCCCGGGTTCTGTTCCCCCCTCAGCTCAGCGAGAGAATCCAAAATTAACCAATGTACCTTAAACAGGGACCTGGCGCTGCGAGCTTCCCTGTGGCAGTGTCACGGATCCATAGGCCCGGTGTGCTCGCAAGGCCCTGGGAGGACCCCCTCAGTGCATCAGCCCCCTCAGGGTCTCACTGGGGTCAGCCCTTCGGCTTCCCTGCCTCCTGGGACCAAACCTCCAAACCCTCAGCACCCCTGGGTCACGCCGTGAGCTCCCTGGAGTGGAGCCCTGGGGGAGCCTTGCACCCCCAAAGGGAGCCCTGCCCCCCGACTTCCTGACTCCGGAGTGACGCCCTTCCCAGCAGGAGACTTTATTAGTTTCTGGAACTCAGCGGCGCAAGCCCTGAGTTACCACAGAGAACAGAAAGTTCCAGCCTGGTCCATCTGGGTCATCCATGCGCCGTAGTCGCTGGGTACCAAATGTCCGGGCATTTGGCGTGTTCCTTGTTTTCTGGGAGTCTCCAGAGGCCTGGGGTCCAGGTGTCAGTCACGCCTGGACTTCTGCAAAGAGTAAACAACCTCCCCCCACTCCACCCCCATGCAGTACATGGGGAAACTGAGGCACACACTGTACTCATACAAAACATTATGAAAAATGCCCACTTTCTCCCAGGCAGTGCCCAGGCCAGGGGGACTCCAGTGCTGTGAGCTTCTCTGCAGCAGTGCCCAGCCTGGGGAGAGGAGGGGACTCCAGCACTGCAAGTTCCCCACATTAGTGCTCCAGGCCAGGGGTGGGGGGGAGAGGAAGGCAGTGCTGCAAGCTTCCCTGCAGCAGTGCCCTACCAACCCCCCTTCCTCATGCCCTAGCACCAGCCCCTCCTGCCGTGACTCCTCCAGAGGTTAGACACAGGGGTTTTGCCCGTGTTAAACGGCAAGTGTGGGGGGAGGTCGTGCTGGGGAGGCGGGGGCTAAATGACGCCCCTCCAGCGTCCAGCTCAGGAGCACAAAGCTGGGCCAGAGAGCCAGGGTCACAAGTTAGAGAATGAAATTTACCATCTGTCGCTTCACTTCATAAAACCCTGGCCCTGACCCCTTGAGACCACTGCTAGGGGCTGGGGGGTCCGAGGCAAATCCCCAGCCCCCACTCCCTTGCTTACCAGATCCTTCATCACTTCCTTCCTGTCCCAAACAGCCACCAGGCCCCACCCCAGAGGTGGCTGCATCTCAGCACCGAGCAAAGGATCCCTGTATAAGCAGCCCCTGCACCCCACCCCAGAGATGGCTGCATCTCACCGCTGGGCGAGGAGGCCTTGGAAAGGCACAGAGTGGTGTGGGGGGGTAGGATTTATTTGAGTACTCCAGCTGGAGGAGGGGCAGGTGGAGGGGGAGCCCTGGGGGGAGGCGAGGGGGGGAGCAGGCATCTGCCCCAGTTTGGGAAAGGCAGGCGCCTGTGCCCTCAGCCGTGATGTGACGTGGAGCTACAGCAGGCACCGAAGCGTGAACGGGAGTGCACGAGGGAGCTTGCACAGAGCCGGGGCGGGGGGAGGGTGGGACGGATGGTTCCTGGGCTGCCCCGTTCCCACCCCGCGACTCTGCCCCCTCGCTGCGCTCGGGCTGGGCCGGGCCGGGGCCGGGCGCTGAGCTGCCATGTTCTATTTCCAGCTGGTGATCATGGCGGGCACGGTGCTGCTGGCGTATCACTTTGAATACACCGACACCTTCCCCGTCCACATCCAGGGCTTCTTCTGCCATGACAGCGCCTACGCCAAGCCCTACCCGGGGCCCGAGGATGCCAGCCGTGCCCCGCCCGTCCTGGTCTACTCCCTGGTCACCGCCGTGCCCACAGCCATGGTGAGGGCACCCGGGCAGGGGCTGCCGTGGGGGGTATGGGAGGGCAGGGTGGTGCCCGGGGGTTCTGGTAGGGCTGGGATCTCAGAGCCACCCCCCCGACACCTACCCCTATGGGATTGGGCCCATGAGGGTCTCACCTGGGTTCTGACCCTCCAGACCCCTTGGGCTTTGGGGCAATGTCCCCCCCCAAGCAGAGGCTGCTGTCAGGGCACCCACCCACCAGCCACCACGTGCCCCTTTGGGGGCCACTGACCAAGTGCCCCCCACACACACAGGGACCTGCTGGCACCTGCAGATCCCACTCTGGATACTGCATAGACTGTGGGGGTGGGGGGGAGTGTTGCTTGGGGATCTCAGAGCCTCCTCTGGGGGACCCTCAGACTCGCCTCGGGCGTCAGAGTCCTGGATCTGGGCCTGGGTTAGCAGGGATTGGGGTCTGGAGGGCAGGGCTGCAGGTTCGGGGGGGCTGGTGGAGTGGGGGGGCCGAAGGACAGAGCTGGAGGTTCAGGGGCTGGTGGAGAGGAGGGGCTGGAGGGCAGGGCTGGGAGTTCGGGGGGATGGTGAAGTGGGGGGGGCTGGAGGGCAGGGCTGGGAGTTCGGGGGGCTGGTGGGCAGGGCTGCAGGTTCAGGGTGGCTGGCGGAGTGGGGGGCTGAAGGGCAGGGCTGGGGTTTGGGGAGCTGGTGGAGTGAAGTGGGGGCTGGAAGGCAGGGCTGGGGGTTTGGGGGCTGGGGGTTCGGGGGGGCTGGCGGAGTGGAAGGGGCTGGGGTTTGGAGTTGGGAGGACTGGTGGAGTGGGGTGGGGGCTGAATGGCAGGGCTGGGAGTTCGTGGGGGCTGGTGGAGTAGAGGGCAAAGTCGGGGGGTTGGGGGAGCTGGTGGAGTGGAAGGAGGCTGGGGGTTTGGGGAGGCTGTCAGAGTGGAAGGGGGGCTGGAGGACAGGGTCGGGGGTTTGGGGTTGGGGGTTTGGGGGGGCTGGCGAGTGGAGGGGGGCTGGAGGGCAGGGCTGGGATTTGGGGGGCTGGCGGACTGGAGGGGGGCTGGGGTTTGGGGCTGGGGGTTTGGGGGGCTGGCAGAGTGGAGGGGGCTGGAGGGCAGGGCTTGGGGTTTGGGGGGCTGGTGGAGCAGGGGGGGCTTGAGGGTGCTGGCAGAGTGGAGGGGGTTGGGGTTCGGGGGGCTGGCGGAGTGGAGGGGGGCTGAGGTTTGGGGCTGTGGGTTTGCGGGGGCTGGTGGAGTGGAGGGGGGCTGGGGGTTTGGGGGGCTGGCAGAGTGGAGGGGGCTGGAGGGCAGGGCTGGGATTTGGGGGGCTGGCGGACTGGAGGGGGGCTGGGGTTTGGGGCTGGGGATTTGGGGGGCTGGCAGAGTGGAGGGGGGCTGGAGGGCAGGGCTGGGGGTTTGGGGGGCTGGCGGAGCAGGGGGGCTTGAGGGCAGGGTTGGGGGCTCGGGGGGGCTGGCATAGTGGAGGGGGTTGGGGTTTGGGGGGCTGGCGGAGTGGAGCGGGGCTGGGGTTTGGGGCTGTGGGTTTGTGGGGGCTGGTGGAGTGGAGGGGGGCTGGAGGGCAGGGTTGGGGGTTTGGGGGGCTGGTGGAGTGGAGGGGGGCTGGAGGGCAGGGCTGGGGGTTTGAGGGGGCTGGCAGAGTGGAGGGGGGCTGAGGTTTGGGGTTTGGGGGGCTGGTGGAGTGGAGGGGGGCTGGGGTTTGTGGTCAGGGGTTTGGGGGGGCCAGCAGGGGAGTCATGTAGCTCATCGGTGCAAAGGGAACAGGAAGCAGCCGGGGCCTGGTGCCCCCCCCGTTCCCCCCGCCATGTCAAGCCGGCAGCCTGAATGCGACTGGTTCCATGTATGGCCAAACCCCCACCCCCCCAGCAGCCAGACACTGACAGCAGCCCCCCCCCACTCCGGACATGGATGGGCCCTTGGGGCAGGAGTCAGCTGGGAGGGGGCTCAGACCTCCCCCCCGGTGCTCTGCCGGTGCCCCTCAGTCCCCTCCCCCGCAGCCCCTTTGCCCTCTGCCCAACCCCACCAGCCCTGCCCCCCTCGATCCCCCCTTAATGGGAACTGAGGCAGGTTTGGGGGAAAAGCCACAGTCCCAGCCCCAGCCCCCCCTTTAGGAGCTGGGAGCTCCCAGCCAACCCCCTCCACCCTTTCCCCCCCACTCCCCCGCATCAGGCTCCATCCGCTCCAGTTGGCTAATCCCCCACCCCTAGTGGCTGCCCCGTCTGCTCGGCCGGGGCGGGGAGGAAGGGGCTAGAAGGGGGGAGCAGGGAACTCCGACTCCCCCCTGCACAGAGGAGGCTGCCTCACTCCTCCCCCCTCTGCCCCAAGGATCCCCCAGCACCTGGAGCAGAGGGGCCAGGTTGGGATCCAGTCTGGGGTCCCAAGGGTAACTGGGCGCCCCCTGGGGGTGGGACAGGGTACTGGGGGAGGGGAAGACCAATGGGGGGTTCTTGGGGGGCGGATCCTGCATCCTGGGCACAATTCTCAGTTATGGTGTCGCCCCTTTGTGCTTCTCAGGTGGGAGCTCTGCTGCCTGGTCCCAGGGCCCCCGGGCTGGCCTAGGGCCCTGGCTTGGGGGGCTTAGCTGGAGCACACGGGGCTGTGCCTCACCCCTCCCCCCCCCAAAAGGCCTGTGCTGGGGCAGAGCATGAGTTAGAGCAGCCCCGAGGCTGCCCTGACTGGCTCCTGAACCTTGTCCTGCTCCCAAGGGGTGGGAGGGGGGCAGCCCCTGCAGATGGGGCCCAGGTGGGGACTGGGCCTGAGGTGGGGGGTGCTGATGGAGCCTCTGACTGGGATTCCCCCCCTCCTCCCCAGATCCTGATCGGGGAACTGGCTACGTTTTTCTGCCGGCCGCGGCGGCGTGAGGAGAAAACCATCATCTCTGGGGAGTGCTGCTACTTCATCCCGCTGCTGAGACGCATCGTCCGCTTCCTGGGTGAGTGGGAGGGGGGCCGGGCTCCCCCCTCCCCGTTTTCCTGGTGCCCCTCACTCCCGACCTGCAGCCCCCTGCTAGCCCAGCCCTGCCCCCGCAGCTCTGCCAGTGTCCCTCACTCCCGACCCACAGCCCCCTGCTCGCCTGACCCTGGCTTCCTCAGTTCCCCTGGTGCCCCTCACTCCTGACCCGCAACCCCCTGCTAGCCCAGCCCTGCCTCCCCACTTCTGCCGGTGTCCCTCACTCCCGACCCACAGCCCCCTGCTCACCTGCCCTGGGCTCCCCCTGTTCTCCCGGTGCCCCTCACTCCTGACCCGCAGCCCCCTGCTCGCCTGCCCCGGGCTCCCCCCTGTTCTCTCAGTGTCCCTCACTCCCGACCTATGGCCCCTGCTCACCTGCCCCTGGCTTTCCCTGGTGCCCCTCACTCCCGACCCGCAGCCCCTGCTAGCCCAGCCCTGCCGGTGCCCCTTACTCCTGACCCGCAGCCCCTGCTAGCCCAGCCCTGCCGGTGCCCCTCACTCCCGACCCGCAGCCTCCTCGCCTGTGCACTAATCACCCCCCCACACCCCCCGCAGGCGTCTATTCCTTCGGCCTGTTCACCACCACCATCTTCGCGAACGCCGGACAGGTCGTCACAGGCAACCAGACTCCCCACTTCCTCTCCGTGTGCCGCCCCAACTACACGGCGCTGGGGTGCCAGCTGCCCGGCCCCCAGTACATCACGGACCGGGGGGCCTGCGCCGGGAACCCCGCCCTGGTCACCGCCGCCCGCAAAGCCTTCCCCTCCAAGGACGCCGCGCTCAGCGCCTACGCCGTGGTGTACACCGCCGTACGTGCCGGGGGGCAGGGCCGGGCGGGGGGATGGGAGGCCGTGGGGCTGGTGGGGACAGTGGGGTGGGGGTAGGGAGATGGGGCAGGATGGCAGTGGGGCTGAGGGGGCAGAGGGAAGGGAGGCCGCAGGGCTGGGGGGGGTCGGGAGGTGGGGCAGGATGGCAGTGGGGCTGAGGGAGGGGAGGCTGTGGGGCCGGTGGGGGCAGTGGGGTGGGGGTAGGCAGAGGGGCAGGATGGCAGTGGGTCTGGGGGAGGCAGAGGGAGGGGAGGCTGTGGGGCCCGTGAGGGCAGTGGGGTGGGGGTAGGGAGGAGGACAGGATGGCAGTGGGGCTGGGGGGAGCAGGGAGAAGGGAGGCAGTGCGGAGGGGGGGCTATGGGGCAGGGCAGCCCCAAGGAAGGGGAGGGAAGCAGGGAGTCTGTGGGCGGGGGGGGCGGAGGGCAGGGCTTGGGGGGCTTCAGATGACTCCTTGCCCCCCCCGGCATCTCCCTCCCTAGATGTACGTGACGCTGGTGCTGGAGGTGCGGGGGTCCCGGCTGGCCAAGCCCACCCTCTGCCTGGCGCTGGCCGGCCCGGCGGCCCTGCTGGGGGTGCTGCGCGTGGCCGAGCACCGGAACCACTGGGCCGACGTGCTGGCCGGGTTCCTGACCGGGGCCGCCATCGCCGCCTTCCTGGTGAGTGCCCCGACCCCGCGGCTCTCCAGAGCCCCCCAAACTCCCCACAGCCCCCCACCACCACGCCCCGAGCGCCCCGACCCCGCGGCTCTCCAGAGCCCCCCAAACTCCCCACAGCCCCCCACCACCACGCCCTGAGCGCCCCTGGCCCCGTGGCTCTCCAGAGCCCCCCCGAGCTCCCCACAGCCCCCCTGCTGCGCCCTGAGTGCCCCCAACCCTGCGGCTCTCCAGAGCCCCCCCGAGCTCCCCACAGCCCCCCTGCCATGCCCTGAGTGCCCCTGGCCCCACGGCTCTCCCAGAGCCCCCCCCGCCCCCCGCTGTGCCCTGAGCGCCCCCAGCCCTGCGGCTCCCCACAGCTCCCCCCGAGCTCCCCACAGCCCCCCCCCCACTGTGCCCTGAGCGCCCCCAGCCCTGCGGCTCTCCAGAGCCCCCCCGAGCTCCCCACAGCCCCCGTCGCGCCCTGAGTGCCCCTGACCCTGCAGCTCCCCACAGCCCGCCCCGAGCTCCCCACAGCCCCCCTGCTGTGCCCTGAGCGCCCCCAACCCTGCGGCTCTCCAGATCCCCCCCCGAACTCCCCACAACCCACCCAAGCTCCCCACAGCTCCCCCACCATGCCCTGAGCAGCCCCGGCCCTGTGGCTCCCCACAGCCCCCCCCACCATGCCACAAGGGCACCCAGCCCGCAGCTCTCCAGAGCCCTCCCCGAGCTCCTCAGAGCCCCCTGCCGCGCCCTGAGTGCCCCTGATCCCACGGCTCTCCAGAGCCCCCGCCCAAGCTACCCATAGTTCCCCTGCTGCGCCCTGAGCGCCCCCGGCCCTGCAGCTCCCCACAGCCCCCCCGCTGTACCCCGAGCGCCCCTGGCCCTGCAGCTCTCCAGACCCCCCCAAACTCCCCACAGCCCCCCACCATCACGTCCTGAGCGCCCCTGGCCCCGTGGCTCTCCAGAGCCCCCCCGAGCTCCCCACAGCCCCCCTGCTGCGCCCTGAATGCCCCCAACCCTGCGGCTCTCCAGAGCCCCCCCGAGCTCCCCACAGCCCCCCACCACCACGCCCTGAGCACCCCTGGCCCCGTGGCTCTCCAGAGCTCCCCTGAGCTCCCCACAGCCCCCCCCCACTGCGCCCTGAGCACCCCTGGCCCTGCGGCTCTCTACACAGCACCCACCTGCCCCCCATCCCTAGCCCCCAGGACACCCCACCTCACCCCCAACTCCCCACAATCCCCAGCGCACAACCCCCCACTCGGGAGGCCTCTCAGCCATACCCCAACTCCCCCCATCACACTCACGTCAGCTGGAGGGCACCACGCTGAGGGAGGGGCTCCTTGGGGGGCCGGACCCTCCCTCACTTCGGTCCCCATCCCCAGGTCACCTGCGTGGTCAATAACTTCCAGAGCAAGGTGCCCACGGCCCAGAAGCCGGCGCCAGCCGAGAGCCTGGCCAGCGTCCCCGGCGTGGGGCTGCCCTGCGTCGAGAGCCCCCTGGAGAAGTTCAGCATAGCCCAGGTGAGGGGCAGGGATGCGCCCAGCTCTGGGGAGCCGCCAGCCAGCCCATCCCCCTCCCACTGCAGGGCAGTGGCTGCATCCTCTGGGGCCGGGGGCTCTCTGCTCAGCCCCCCACCCAAACCCCAGGAAAATTCAGGGTGGAGGGGGGGGTGGGGGCTGCGGGTGGGGTTGAAGGGCTGCCAGGTGTGGGGGTCACGTGGCCCTACTGCGATCCGCTCCCCCACCTGGGACTCTGAGTTGGCGGCGAGCCGGGGGGGCAGGTTCTAGGGACAGATGTGGGGGGGGTTTGGGGAACATGGACAGGTTCTGACAACAGATGTTGGGGGGGTGCAGGGGCCATTCCCCTCAGGGTGGGATCAGGATGGGGAGGGGTAGTGGGGCTAGGATAGTGTGGCCTTAACCCCTGGCCCCCAGCATGTGGGGCTGGGAACTTCATAACCCCCCCGATCCCCTCCCCCTTGACACCTCCACCCATAGCCCCTCCCCTGTGACACCTCAGCACCCCCAGCTGCCCCCCAGGTCATGCTGGAAGCAAGGGGGGTGTCATCGGGGGGGGAATGTTTCACCAGGTGTCTGGCCCTGGCACCCAGGCAGCTGGCTCTAGGGTGGGGGTGGCTCTCACATGACCCCAGTCTGGCGGGGGGGGCAAACTGGGGGGGTCTACCTTGGACGTGCAGGGGGAGTGTGGCCCAGTGGGGGCTGCGGGGGGGGAGCATAGACCCCGATCCTGCATCCTGGGTTCCTTCTCTCCCGACACCTTCCTCCCTCCCGCCATTCTCCATCTCAGACTGCCCCCCAGAGATGAGCCCCAAACCCCTTTCTCACCCCATAGCAGCCTCAGTCCCCCTGTGCGGGCTCCCCCTGTGAGACCCCTAATGCCCCCAGTTTGAACCCCAATGACCCCCTGATCCGCCCTGAGTGTGAATCCCCATTCCCCAGTGTGAACACCAGTGGCCCCCGATCCCCCCGGT
This sequence comes from Gopherus evgoodei, assembly GCF_007399415.2. NCBI lineage: Eukaryota > Metazoa > Chordata > Testudines > Testudinidae > Gopherus > Gopherus evgoodei. Next base: position 3,357,534 of record NW_022060061.1, on the reverse strand, counting down.
GTGAACCCCAAAGACCCCCCCCCCCCATGGTGAGCAAGGAGCAAAGGTCTAACATTGTATCCATCTCTCTGTCGTTTCTCTTCCCCCCATTTTCCCCCTCCCCCCGCCTGGCACTGCTCTCCCTGGGGGGCGGCCCTAGCGGGTCAGGGACCCCCCAGAAGAGCAGGATTTCTCCACGCTGCTCACTCGAGGCCTGGAGAGGCAGCTAGCTCACTCCCTCCGCACGGGGGGCCACGCTGGGGCGGCTCGGCCCTACGAGTAAGTGCCATCCCCCCACGCCCTGCTGGAGACCTGCCGAGGGAGTCCTCCCTCCCCCCACCCTCAGGCAGGTGCAGCCCAGTGCCAGGGAGGGGGGATTGGGGCAGGAGAGGGGGCGAATGGGGAGGGGGCATTATGGGCATGTGTTTTGCGAGGGGAAATGAATTTTGGGACAATATGCAGATTTGGGGGGGAGTGAAACAGGAGTTTGGGGGGGGAGGGGAGAAAATGGGGGGGATTGGGAGGTGGAACAACCTGCCAGACTGCAGAGGGGATAACAACCTACCAGTGCTGACCACTTGCAGCACTGCTCCCTCAGCTGTATCACTATGGGGCTCGGCTCTGCTCTGGTACCAAAGGTTGTGGGATCAAGGTGTGTGTGGGGGGGGGGGTGCTGTAACTTTTTCAGGAGCTTTGGGGCCACGTTTAAAGCTCTGCCCCCCCTGTTTCTCTCCCCTCCAGGATCCCAGAGCTCGGCTCCCAGCGATCACCTGACCCCCAGCTGTGTCTCTTCCCCACCACCCCTGACGTGCTCATCCCCTCCCGCTCCGTCACCAGCGAGGTCTGAGGGAGGCACTGCCCCAGGGGAGGGGAGGGCGGAGGTTGGCCTCCCCCTCACTCAGGACACGTCTCTGCCTATTGCCCCCCCACCCAACCAGCACCATCCCTTTAACCAATTCATCCCTGGTTTGTTTGGGGTTCCTAACGACACACTCATGAATGTGACACCAGGGGTGGGGGTAAAATCTCACCCTCCTTTTCTGTAGGGTCCAGCTTTCTCCCTCCCCTCCCCCCCATGGGCCCCATCCTGCTGCCAGGGGTGTAAGTGGGAGGTTCAGTCCCTGCCCATCCTGCAGCTGCTGAAGTGGGGGCGATGGGAACAGAATTAGGGGCCCCCACTGAGAGCCCCAAAGGGCCCCCCAGCAGGGGCTGCCTCCCCTCTATTCCGGCTGGGCAGGTGGGAGGGGGGATGGGGGTTGTATGTCAGTCTGATCTGGGGCGGGTGGGGGGCAGGAGCTGAGCTGTTCCCTTGAACCAGCGACCCAGCTGGCACTGGGGGCGGGGGGGAGGCTGGGGATAGAAACTGACAAGGGGGCAGTGCTGGGTGGGGGCCGGGGGGAGCAGAGGGGGCCAGAGGGGGGGTCGGGGGCTGGTTTGAAAGGCCTCGATGGAGCTAAAGCCAAAAGGCAGAAACCAGCGACATGGGAGCAAAGTGGCGGGGGGGGGGTTGCAGCAGACTCTGGGCACTGCTGAGCCTGGGTTGAGCAGAAGAGCGGGGGAAGGGTATAGGGGAGTGGGGCCGGGGGGGTGGGCGAGGGCATTGGGGGGGCAGGCGTGGGGGGGTGCTTCTGGCTCTGGAGCCCCTTCATCCTGGCTACCCAGGGCCTGTGCCACCCCTGCAGCCAGGACCCTTCTCCCTCGGGATCCCCCAAAGCTGTCGGTGCCCAGAGAAGTGGGGGAGGGGGCACCCTGAGCCCTTCAAGGGCTGCTTAGCCCCACCCACCTATCAATCACAGATTATCACTGGCCAACCATGGGGCTCAGATGGGGGAAGGGGAGGGGCTCATCCAAGCTCCACCCACAAAATAAGCCCCACCCCCAGGAGTTGCCCAGACCAGATGGGGGTTGAGGGGCCCTGGGGCCCCATCCTTGCCTAGGGGGGGAAAGGACTAAGTGCCCCCGCCCCACTCGTGGCACCAACCGAGCCATGGCCGATGGCTGATCCATCCCCCAGGGCTGGATGCGTTAGTGACGGGCGCTGAGCTGGGGCAGTTCACACCCCTGCGAGGGGCTGGGCTGGACTTGCCCCCGCCAGGGTTTCCCCACCACCATCGCACCTAGAGCCGGATTCGTTACTATCGCCACAAGCCGGGAGCGGGTGGACCCGCCAGCGAGGATCAAACACACCCCGGACCCATTTCTTCCCTGTTGGGTCATCCAGCCAGGGCTGGGGAGTCTGCTGTGGAGAACTCCCCAGCTGGGATATGGGGGGCAGGTGCATGGGGCGGGTATGGCTGAGGGGGGGAGTGAGTGTCAGGCCAAATCCGATTTAATAAAAACCACGTTTGTAACAGACCCTGGGAGCCTGGAGATTCGTCAGTCTGCAGCCTCCCCCCTGCCCCCTGAGAGAATGCCTGAGACTGCAAGTGGGGAGGGGGGGCAGAGCAAACACCGCAACTGGTGCCCCTCAGTCTGGACCCACAGCCCCCTGCTAGCCCAGCCTAGGCTTCCCCCCAGCTCTGCTGGTGCCCCTCACTGCTGACCTGCAGCCCCTTGCTAGCCCAGCCCTAGGCTCCCCCCAACTCCCCCCGGTGCCCCTCACTCCCGACCCGCAGCCCCTGCTATCCCAGCCCTGGGCTCCCCCATGACCCTCCCTCCTTTCCCAGTCTGCCTGGCCAAGCTCCAGTGTCACCCCCACCTGATGTGACAAATCAGTCACGTCAGCCACATGAAACAGGGTGTGTTGCTCATGGGGGTGGGGCTCATTGCATCCCCCTCCCCCTGCACCCCTAGAGTGGGACACTCTCCCCCAGGGACTGTCTCAGGCCCAGTTCATTGTCAGGGTGACCCCCCCCCATACCCTGGAGTGTAAAGGCCCAGTGTCCCATTCCCCACCCTGGAACCAGCCAGCCCCCTACCCGGGGGCAGGATTGGGGCCAGTGCCCCTTAGAGGGGAAAGGCCCCGGGGCCTTGGTTTCCCAGTGGCCTGTGCCTAGGGCAGTCCCTGCCCCCACCCCGATGTCCTGGGGGCAAATCCTTCTTCCTCTGATGCAGCAGTTTATTCTCCATTGGCATGGAAACACAATCGGGGGGGGGGCATATCCCAGGAGCATCTGGAGGCCTCACAGTAGCACAAGAACAGCCCCCACCAACCCTGGGGGGAGGATGCCAGGAGCTGGGATGTGCAGCAGGGGTAGGTGGGTGGAGCCAGTTATTCCCTCCCTCCCCACTTGGGGGGCAGGGACCTCGCAGCTACCTTTGAAGGGTCCAGCTGGGAGGCTGGGATAGATGGGCCTGCAGAAGGGGACCCAGCACTTCCCCAGCATCCCCTGGTGGCTAAGCGCTGCCTGCCTCAGTTTCCCTCCCATAACGAGGGCCCTCAAACGGCCCAGCGGAGGCAAAGCCAAGCCCTCCCGTGGCCAGGCTTTAAGGGCTCTTCCCGCAGAGCCCAGAGAAAACTTGACCTGTCCCAACGTTGCTAGGTGCCAGCGGCTGCCCCGTTTGCCTCCCTCTGCCCCCCACAACAGAGCTTGTCTAAGCCTTTGGTCAGCCCAGGGCCGCCTCCCTTAATTAATGGACATTCCAGCTAACGAGGCCAGGGGAAGCTGCGCTCCTGCCCTGCCATGAGCCAGGCACTGGTGGGCTGGGCAGCCACCCCCAGGTAGGGCCAAGCGTGTGCATGGAGCTGCACATCCTAGTGCAGGCAGGGAGGAGATGGGAGCTGCAGCGGGGGTGGGGGGCTATGGCTGAGTGTGGGGGTGGGTGCACAGGGGTTATGGGGGGATGCAGAGGCCTTGGCTTTCACTAAATGCTCCGTCCAACCCCATGGGGCCTCGATCCAGCCCTGGGATGGGGGTCCCTGCTGGGCATCCCCTCGCCTCACATCCCAGACCGGGACAAACCTTGGAGCCATTTCAAACTTTCCCTCCAGCTCATCGGCCTGTGGCGCTCGCGGGATGGTTTCGGTGGAAAAATCCCACGCCTGGCATCAAACCTCTTGGGGTTGGTTTGCGTTTGCCCTGCGAAGGGGCCCCTTGGCCGGGGTGGGGTGATGCAGAGACACCTCCTGACTCCAAAGTGGGGGCTTGGCACGGAGTCAAAGGTTGAGCCCACTCGTGGCCCCGTGCGGTCCATGGGGAGGGGTGCCCCTTTCAGTGAGACAGCCCTTGGCCCCGTGCGGTCCGTGGGGGGTGCCCCTTTTAGTGTGACAGCCCTTTTCCTTGGGGTCCACTCTCTCCCGAGGTCAGGCCCCTCCACCTCCTGGAGCCGCACCTCTCTGAGCCTTAGCAGGCCTGTCTCTCGCCGTGGGCCCCCTCAGGGAGTCCACGCGCTCTGGACCCCCGGGGCCTCCACCCCTGAAGGGGCCAATTCAACCTTGATCTCTAGACCGGAGTGACTCTCCGCCAGCACAAAACAGGAGGGGTTATTGAGCATTGAACACAGCACAGGAAACTCTCAGGGCCTCAGGCCTGGCCTCCCTCAGCACAGCACCTCCCAGTCCCCCTGCAGCCGGGGGGCTCTGCCTGCTCCCCCTCTCCAGCCCCGAGCCCCCTTGCTTCCCAGCTGGGCATCTGATATCCCCAGCCCCAAGCCCCACCTCTGTCCATTGTCTTCTACCCAGGGAAACAGGGGCTCCTGGGCCTCCTCTCCCCTCTTCTGTCCTCTGGCCCCTTTGGCTGGAACCAGGTCACTGGGTCCTCTCTTCGGGGTCCTCTCTTCTCAGCCCATTGTCCTCCCACTGGCCAGAACTGCTGGGCTACCAGGTCACCATTTGCTGAGTCTCCATCCTCCAGGCCATCGGCCAGGGTCCCAAGTTCCCTCTCTGGTCCCATGTAACAACAAACTCCCTCTCCCCTCCCCTCGTTAAACCAGTAACACCCGGGAACACTGAGTCCCACCCCCTCTGCATACAACCCACTGGAAAACCAAAGAAAAAACAGAAAATCCCCCACTTTGTCACAGGGCTGGGCTCCCAAAGAATGGAAACTGGGGGCCGGGTACCCCTGCCAGCTGGAGAAGGCCCCCTGAACATCGGCACTGAGGAAATGTAATTGCACCTAGCGTAAGACCGGTTGTAAAGACTGGGGTTAGGGGATTATGGGCCAGTGGTTAGAGCTGGGAGGGGCTGGGAGCCAGGACATGACAGTTCTATTCCCAGCTCTGGGAGGGGGGTGGGGGGATGGTGTGACAAAGTGGGAATTGTTCTTAATATTTTCTATGACTACGGTGTGTGCCTCAGTTTCCCCTTTGTGCTGCCTGGTTAACTAGGTGGTGGCCCAAGGAGGGGTTATTCTTTGTAACAAGCCAGGTGTGATCAATGCCTGGCTGCCAGGGACCCCATGCCCGTGACGAACCCAGAAGCCAATGGACCGGATATCTGGTGCCTCACATCTAACGCCCCAGGCCGGCCGCCCCTGCTCTGTGGGAAGCCAGCGGGAGAACAAAGTGCTAAGGCAGGTGACCAGGTGACCTGGTTTGCCTGGCAATGAGAACAAACTTGTTGTAACTTTTCTGGTCTCTAGGCTGGTTCCGGACTCCAATAAACCCTCCCGTTTACACCACCGGCTGGGAGTCACTCCAGTCTCAGGAAGTCGGGGGGCCTAGCTCCCTTTGAGGGTGAAACCTTCTCTAGGGTCCAACCCAGGTGGGGAGCTCATGGCTCGGCCCAGGGGTGCTCAGGGCGCTGCGATTCGATGCCAGGAAGTGGGGAAGCTCAGGGTCTGACCCCAGCAAGAGCGTGTGACCTTCAAGGGGGCAAACAGTCAAAAGGGGTCCGCCCAGGGCCTGTTCCAGAGCCGTGTGGGGGCACCAGGCCTGTGGCTCCGTGCCAGCCAGGAGTCACGATTTCCAGCTCTCAGAAGGGAGTGGTGTCTAGTGGTTAGAGCAGGGGAAACTAGGAGCCGGGACTCCTGGGTTCTATCCTGAGCTCTGATGCTGACTATCTCTGTGATCACTGGCACATCACCCCGGTTTAGGGCAGGCAATGTTGCATCCTGATGAAGGCTTGGGGCAGGCGTGGGGGCAGTTCCCATCCTGGGTACTTCATTGCTCTGCTGTTCAGTCCTCTCGCTCCCTGCCTGCCCTGTTCCTGGTTCTCCCAGCTTCTTGGATCTGGAATGGGAGTGCTGGGCCCCAAATCTCACTGTAATCCAGGGTGCCCTTGGGGGATCCCTGTCCTGATGCTAAGGGCCCCAATTCATCTCTCAGGGGTGCCAGTGGCCCAGGGCACCAGGACATGGCACAGGCACCAGGACATGGTCACGGCTGTGGGCCATAGCAGGCAGGACCCTCACTTCCCAGCCAGCATGGGAGCCCCTGACCTGGGCGTGCTGGCAGAGAGATGGGTGGCAGCAGGGCCCCCCCCCCCCGTTTGCCTCTCAGCATCTGAGGTGTCTCAGGCCACTGCGCCCTCCCCTCCTACCCCATGCAGAGCAGAGGGGAGTTAACACCTCATTGGGAAGCATCCAGGCAGCTACCCCCCGGCTGGGAGCAACAGACTCAGGCTCTCTGCAGACTCAGGCAAAGTCACTGTGTTGATTACACCCAGGCAGCACCCCCCTCCTCATTGATGGGCTCAGGCTTGCTGCAGACGCCGTTGTCGGCCAGCCCACCTGGGAACGCCTGTTACTATAGAAACGTCACTCTGCTCTACCTGTCCGTCAGCATGCGCTTTGCCTGTCTAGGTTTAGCATCAGCCGTGCCTTGGGCTTCAGCTGAATGGCGCAGAAGGGGGCCGCACACCTGTTTAGCTGGGTGCTGCTACGGGCAGGTGCCCCGTGGGTTATTTTTCACTGCTCACTTTTAGGTAAATTATGGACCAGCTGAGCTCAGGGCCCCAGTTGTGCTAGGCGCTACCCAGACCCCAACCAGGATCAAGGCCCCCATCATGTCAGGCCCCTCAGCAATGGACAGTCCCAAGAGCTCATAGTCTATATGGCCAAAGGGTGAGAGGGGAAACTGAGGCAAAGAGTGGGACACCCAGCAGGCCGGCAGTGGAGCCAGGAATAGAACCCAGCTCTCCCCAATCCCAGGCTCATGCTTTTCCCATGGGGAAACATCCCATCCCCCCATTTACTGCATTGCCCCTTTAAGTGCTGCACCAGAGTCTTGAAGCCGCCAGCACTGGGCACGATGGGCCCGTGGCTCTGTAGCTGCCCCACACAGCGAGGCCAGGTGCTGAGAGCCAGGAGTCCTGGCTCTGACCCTCCCTACAGCCACATTCCCTCCCCCCATGCCTCAGTTTACCTTTCTGCAGGGATCCAGGAAAGGTAACTGGGGCATGGCTTAATAACTATTCATGAGGTGCTCTGAGCTCACTGGGCAGAAGGCAGAGAGGCGGGGCATGGTGTTGTCACTGGCTGGGTGTATTTATGCCAAGCTCGTCCCTGGGGAGTGGGGGTCTGAGCCCCTGAGCCAGAACCACTGGGGCCCAGCTCTGCCCCCATGGCAGGTCTGTGCCTGGGGAGCCCCAGCTCCTGGAGGCAGGTGGATCACAGCTCTTGCTGGAAACGAGAGATGCTTTGCACACAGCAATGCTGCCTGAGTCTGCAGAGAGCCTGAGCCCCTTGCTGCGGGACGGGGCGTTGCTCCCGCCCATCAACTATGTCCCCCATTAGCTGGGGCTGGTGGCTGGGGCAGGCCAGGATCCAATCCCAGTGTTGAGGGGGTGTGCTCTCCCGATGAGACTGGCACCAGTGTTTCATGCTGGAGAGCTGGGGGATTGGGGAGGCTGAAGGGGGCAGTGAGGTGGAGGGAGCAGCTGGATGAGGGGCCTAATAGGGCACAGGGTGAACCCAACAAGCAGAGCAGGGATCAGGACTGCAAGGGAGAGGGAGAGAGAGAGAGACTCGTGTGTGTGTGTGTGTGTGTGTGTGTGTGTGTGTGTGTGTGTGTGTGTGTGTGTGTGTGTGTGTGTGTGTGTGTGTGTGTGTGTGTGTCACACAGGCCTGTCAGTTATTCTTTGCCTTGTATATTTCAGCTGTCCCCTCCCCCATGCCCCCCAGTCCCAGATCTGAAGGTGTGGGTATGGGGGGTGGGCTTTGAGTGATTGAGGGGCCAGGGCAGGGCTGGCAGCTGAGCTATCTCAGCTCCCTGGAGGGCTCTGGAAGCCCTAAGCGATTTGCCCCAGACCCTGACCCCGGGGCACTGAGACAGGCCGTGTCGGGGAGGGAGGCGCTGAGGCTGTCAGACCCTGACAGGGTGCATGGGCTGGTTTGCCCTCAGCTGGGCCTCTGGCAGAGATAGTGCCAGGCACCGGGGCCGTGCCATGGAGGGGGGCACTGAGCCAGCACTGGGCACTGGGGCTGTGCCATGTGGAGTGAACTGAGCCAGCGCTGGGCACCAGGGCCGTGCCATTGGGGGACTGAAGCAGCCCTGGGCACCAAGACTATGGGGGGGGGGCTGATTCAACACTGGGCACAGGGGTGGGTGGGTGTGTGAGCCAGTGCCAGGCACCAGGGCCACGCAGGGGGGCCTGAGCCATTGGTGGGCACAGGGTTTGGGGGGAGTGAGCCAGTGGTGGGCACAGGGCTGTGGGGGGGAGCTAGTGTTGGCCACAGGACTGGGGGGGGGGGAGCCAGTGGTGGGTACAGGGCTGTGGGGGGGAGCTAGTGTTGGGCACAGGACTGGGGGGGAGCCAGTGGTGGGTACAGGGCTGGAGGGGGAGCCGCTAGTGTTGGGCACAAGGCTGTGGGGGGGACAACCAGTGGTGGGCAAAGGACTGTGGTGGGGAGCCATTGGTGGACACAGGGCTGTGGGGGAGCCAGTGGTGGGCACAGGGCTGTGGGTGGAGCCAGTGGTGAGGTCTGGGCTGTATGGAGGGAGCCAGTGGTGGGCACAGGGCTGGGTTGGGGCAGTGGTGGGCACAGGGCTGTGGGGGGAGGGGAGCCAGTGGTGGGCACAGGGCTGTGGGGGGGCAGCCAGTGGTGGGCACAGGGCTGGGTTGGGGGCAGTGGTGGGCACAGGGCTGTGGGGGGGAGCCGGTGGTAGGCACAGGGCTTTTGGGGGGGATCATTGGTGGGCACAGGGCTGCGGGGGTGAGGAGGAGCCAATGGTGGGCACAGGGCTGGGTTGGGGGCAGTGGTGGGCACAGGGCTCTGGGGGGGAGCTATTGGTGGGCACAGAGCTCTGGGGGGGAGCCAGTGGTGGGCACAGAGCTGTGGGGGGGGGAGCCAGTGGTGGGCACAGGGCTGTGTGGGGGAGCTATTGGTGGGCACTGGGCTGTGGGTGGGGACCAGTGGTGGGCACAGGGCAAACCCAGCTGGGGCTGGGCAGTCTCCCTGCTCGGCCCAGGGCTGCCCGCAGTGGGGGCTGGAAATGCAGCTGGTTCCCCCCGCCCACACACACACACACACACGTGTCCGCAGAGCCCCAGGACCCGCCCTACAGCCGGAGGCCCCAGCGAGGCGCGAATCGGGGCATCGGTTCCTGGGGGGTGTCTGTCTGTCCGGCACCAGCGTGTCGCTCCCCCACCCCACCCCCTTTGTACTCTTCCCCCCAACTGCTCCCAGCCCCTCCCAACCGCCCCTCCCATCCCCCTGGTCCAGCCGCGCGGAGGTCCCGCACTCACACGAGGGTGTCAGTTTCCCAAGTGGGGTAGGGGGCCCCCCAGCTCCTCACCTTCCCCGCTCCCCCTCCCGGCCCCTCTCTCCAGACCCCCCTCCCCGCTTCATCAGCCCCCCTCCGCATACCGGGGCGTCGCCTCCTTTACAACCGCGATCCCCCGCCCCGTTCAGTCCCACCTCACTCGCGTGACTGTCACCCGCGGGCAGGCCCCACCCCACGCCGGGCAGGCAGCAGGCACCCCGCCCCCCCGGCGGGCAGCGCTTCTCCCAGCCCAGGGCACAGGGCGTGGCAGCCACCGGGCTGCGGCGGGTCCTGCGCTCGCCACACGGCTCCTTCCCCGCAGCTGGGGGTTCACCCCTCTCGCGTGACCCCTGTGGGGGGCAGAGGGGGCGGCTGGCTGCAGTGACGGCGGGGGGGGGGCAAATCCAGCCCCTGATTCGCCTCTTTTATTTTCCCAGGCGTGTTTACAGCGGGGGGGGGCTGCTTTTCCCGGAGCCATGGAGGTTTCTGGACCGGGGGGGGGGCGATCCGGGGATGGGGGCAGAGAGGGAAAGGGGGGGCGTGATTTTAAAGACACATCCGGCTGGAATTCCACAAGAAATCCGGGGATTTCCTCCGCCGAGAGAAAAGATCGAGAAGAAGCCTGGGCTGAGGACGGGCAGACAGACCCGCGGCGAGCCGCTGAGCCCCCCCCGCCGCCGCCCCCGCAGGAGCTGCCGGACAAAAGCGGGGTGAGTCACGGACTCTCGGGGCGCGTCTCTGCCCCCCGGGAGCCTCTGCAGCCTTCTGCTGTTTCTTTGCATGCCCAGGACGGGATCCGCTTGCTGGGGTGTGTGAGAGTGAGCGTGTTAGTGTCAATGAGTGTGTGTGCTAGTGAGTGTGTGTGTCTGTGTGTTAGTGTCAATGTGTGGGTGTGCTAGTGTGTGTGAGAGAGTGAGTGTGTGTCTCAGCGAGCGTGTTAGCGTCAATGAGTGTGTCTGTGTGTTAGTGTCAATGTGTGGGTGTGTTAGTGTCAATGTGTGGGTGTGCTAGTGTGTGTGAGAGAGTGAGTGTGTGTCTCAGTGAGCGTGTTAATGTCAATGAGTGTGTCTCTGTGTTAGTGTCAATGTGTGGGTGTGTCAGTGTGCGTTAGTGTCAATGAGTGTGTGTGCTAGTGAGTATGTGTGTCAGTGAGTGTGTCAATGGCAACGAGTGTGTCTGTGTGTTAGTGTCAAAGTGTGGATGTGTCAGTGTGTATGTGCGTTAGTGTCAATGAGTCTGTGTGCTAGTGAGTGTGTGTGTATGGGTATGAGTGTGAAATTGTGAGTGTGTGACTCAGTGAGCGTGTTAGTGTCAATAAGTGTGTCTGTGTGCTAGTGTCAATGTGTGGGTGTGTCATTGTGTGTGTTAGTTTCAATGAGTGTGTGTGCTAGTGAGTGTATGAGTGTGAGTATGAGATTGTGTGTCTCAGTGATCCTGTTAGTGTCAATGAGTGTGTCTGTGTGCTAGTGTCAATGTGTGTGTGTCAGTGTGTGTGTTAGTGTGAGTTGTGTCAGTGTGTTAGTGTCAATGAGTGTGTCTGTGTTTTAGTGTCAATCTGTGTGTGTGTTAGTGAGAGTGAGTGTGTCAGTGAGCGTTAGTGTCCATTTGTGTGTAAATGTGTGTCAATTAGTGTGTTAGTGTCAATGAGTGTGTGGGTGTGAGCGTATTAGTGTCAATGAGTGTGTGTATGTGTCAGTGTGTGTTTGTGTGTGTGGTAGTGAGTGAGTGTGTTAGTGTGTGTGTGAGATGAGCCAAGGTGGGGCAACATGCTAAGAAACCCCCCCCCGCCCTTCCATTCTGCCCCATCCTTTCCCAGGGCCAGAGCCCCAGCCCCCCCTCGCCCCAGCCCGTCCTCTGTTCTCACTTCCCCACCCCCCTGGGGCAGCTCCTCTCCCACCCCAGCGTCTCCAGCCCACCCTGCTACTCCCGCGGGTGGGGACCAGCCTGACAAGTGTCATTTTCCTAACCCGCCAGCACCGGTTCGGGGGCTCTTCCCCAGCCAGGCACACGGAATGAAGATGAAGCCCCGGGCTTATTTTCTGGTTGGGGAGCCCGCTCTGGTCTGTTTTTTTTTCAGGGTGTTTTCTTTTCCAAAGCATCTCCAGGAATGTTCCCCCCTCTCTGGCAAAATCCCCCCCGCGCCCCTTGTGTTTTCAGTCAGTTGCCGCCTCCCGCTGCTGCGCCCTTCTCGGCTTTGTGGCTTTTCTCGCGGATTCCTTTTTTTTTTCTTTTTTAGTGAGCAAAAATTTGTAAACCCCCCCCCAAAAAACCGCCCCGTTTTTATCCTTCTCGCTGGTTTGTCAGCCGCTCCCCGCCCCAGCCCAGGGCAGAGGGGCCTGGGGTTCAGACTGACACCGCCCAGGAGTCCCCTCAACCCTGTGCCGAGACCTGCGTCTGTTGATTGGGAGGGGAACAGATGAGCCACCGAGGTGCGTTTGAAGGGCCCCGGGCCCCGGGCATCCCGGCTGCTGCCTGGGCAAAGCGGGTGGGTCGCCCCAAAAGTTGCAGGCTTGTTTATCCACCCCGTGAAAGACCCCCTCCCCCCGCCTGGCCTCGGCTCTCCAAATACCAGGCCAGCGGGGAGAACAGGGGCCCTGCCCAAATCTATCCCCGACCCCCCATTTTCTGTCTCCTCCGCCTCTGATCGGCTTAGGGCTGGGCCTGTGCGTGTGGGAAAATGACTAGCGCGGATCATGGCTTCCTGGCGCTCCTGGGACAATGCAAACCCGGGGAGCTGGCCGTGGTGCTGAAAGCGGACGCGGGGGGAGCGGGGGAGGGAAGGAGAGAGAGCAGAGAAAGGCCTGATTGCTGCATAAACAAGATCTGTCTTGTCACTAGAACCCAGAACCCTTGGACACGGTGGGCTCGGTCAGGGGCTGGGCAGCGCCCGGCGCGACGGGGCCCTGATCTCGGCTGGGGTCTGTTCAGTGCCTGGTACCTTGTGGGCCTGATCTCAGTCAGGGGCTGGGCAGCACCCAGTATGACAGGGCCCTGATCTCAACTGGGGTCTGTTCAGAGCCTGGTACCTTGTAGGGATGCTCTCAGTCAGGGACTGGGTAGTGCCCGGTACGACAGGGCCCTGATCTCGGCTGGGCAGCTCCTGGCGCGACGGGGCCCTGATCTCGGCTGGGCAGCTCCTGGCGCGACGGGGCCCTGATCTCGGCTGGGCAGCGCCCGGCGCGACGGGGCCCTGATCTCGGCTGGGTAGCGCCCGGCGCGACGGGGCCCTGATCTCGCCTGGGTAGCGCCCGGTACGACAGGGCCCTGATCTCGGCTGGGCAGCTCCTGGTGCGACGGGGCCCTGATCTCGGCTGGGCAGCGCCCGGCGCGACGGGGCCCTGATCTCGGCTGGGTAGCGCCCGGTACGACAGGGCCCTGATCTTGGCTGGGCAGCTCCTGGTGCGACGGGGCCCTGATCTCGGCTGGGCAGCGCCCGGCGCGACGGGGCCCTGATCTCGGCTGGGTAGCGCCCGGTACGACAGGGCCCTGATCTCGGCTGGGCAGCTCCTGGTGCGACGGGGCCCTGATCTCGGCTGGGCAGCTCCTGGCGCGACGGGGCCCTGATCTCGGCTGGGTAGTGCCCGGTACGACAGGGCCCTGATCTCGGCTGGGCAGCTCCCGGTGCGACGGGGCCCTGATCTCGGCTGGCAGCTCCTGGCGCGACGGGGCCCTGATCTCGGCTGGGCAGCGCCCGGTGCGACCGGGCCCTGATCTCAGCTGGGGTCTGTTCAGTACCTGGTACCTTGTGGGCCTGACCTCAGTCAGGGGCTGGGCAGCGCCTGGCACAGTGTGGGGCCGATCTTGGTTGGTGTCTGTGCAGTGCCCAGTGTGACAGGGCCCTGAGCTCAGCTGGGGTCTCTAACCACGACTCTAAGACATCTAATAACAATTCCAGAGCACCGGTATTTGCAGAGCGGGTGTCCCCATCTTTCCCTGCTAGCAGAAGGGTCCCTTGGGAGCAATAGGGGGTCCTAAGAGTGGAAATTGGGGGTGGGGGCACCTGGGGAAATAGTCTCACATCACACTTCCAGCTGTGTAACCAGTCATGCGGCAGACGGTGCTGGTGTGACAAACTGCTTTTGGTCCATTAACTCCCCCCTTCCCCCGAAAAAATACCACCCCCACAACACCATGCCCAGAGCTCCGGAGTGTCAGAATGAAACATTTATCCAGGTGCCTGTGTGTGCTCCCTGCCTGGAAGAGGAGAGACTGGCTCTGCCTGACAGGTCTGGAGGGCGGGGTTCTAGAATTGGCACTAGGAAGGAAGTGGAGTTTAGTGATTAGAGCAGGGGGGCTGGGAGTCAGGACTCCTGGGTTCTGTTTTTGCTCTGGGAGGGAAGCGGAGGCTAGTGGGTTACAGCAGGGAGAGGGCAGGGACTCAGGATTGAGGGTGAATGTATTTGCCCTCAGTTTTAGATCAGCAGTACAAGTAGGGTCAGGACATTATTACCTAGTAGTTAGAGCAGGGGCTGGGAGCTAGGGCTTCTGGGTTCTAGCCCCAGGCTACTCACAATTAGGGCCAAGGCCAGGCTAGACACTCAGAGCAGCGGTTGCCAAAGTGACTTAAGGAGTTTGAAATGTACAAGAATTAGCCAAGGTGCTGGCCAAGCCCAAATGGACCCAGCCTTAATGAGGCCTTTTTTAAAATGACTAATAGAATCATCGTTATCGCAAGAGACTGTGAGCAAATCCCAGCTGGGCCCAAACTAAAAGCCTTTTAGCCAGCCCCTCCCTGCCCCCGGAGCATTTCCCTGAGAGCATGTTCCTGTACCCAGCATTCCACTAGGGAGGCCAAATTGATTCCCCTGACACCCCTAAGTTAATGGGGTGTTTTGCAAGCTACCCACATGGGGCAGCCTATGTTTAGATCAGGGGTCGGCAACCTCTCAGAAGTGCTATGCCGAGTCTTCATTTAGTCACTCTAATTTAAGGTTTCGCGTGCCAGCAAAAATGTTAACATTTTTAGAAGGTCTCTTTCTATTCGTCTATAATATAGAACTAAACTATTGTTGTATGTAAAGTAAATAAGGGTTTTTAAATGTTTAAGAAGTTTCATTTAAAATTAAATTAAAATGCAGAGCCCCTGGACCGGAGGCCAGGACCCGGGCAGTGTGAGTGCCACTGAAAATCAGCTCGAGTGCCGCCTTCGGCACCCGTGCCATAGGTTGCCTACCCCTGGTTTAGATACTAGCAAGTGGGGCACCTGTGAGTCAGGACTCCTGGGTTCTAGTCCAGTGTCACTCAACTGGAGTCAATGGACCCAAATCCCCAGCTGGTGTCAATGGGCATTGTTCCACTGGAGTCAATGGGCCCAGATCCCCAGCTGGTGTCAATGGGTGTCATTCCATTGGAGTCAATGGGCCCAGATTCCCAGTCGGTGTCAATGGGCATCACTCCATTGGAATAAATGGGCCAGATCTCCAGTTGCTGTCAATGGGCGTCTCTCCATTGGAATCAGTGGGCCCAGATCCCTGACGGTTGTCAATGGGCGTCTCTCCATTGGAATCAATGGGCCCAGATCCCTGACTGGTGTCAATGGGTGTCTCTCCATTGGAATCAACGGGCCCAGATCCCTAACTGGTGTCAATGAGCATCTCTCCATTGGCATCAATGGGCCCAGATCCCCAGCTGGTGTCAATGAGCGTCTCTCCATTGGAATCAATGGGCCCAGATCCCCAGCTGATGTCAATGGGCGTCTCTCCATTGGAATCTGTGGGCCCAGATCCCCAGCTGGTGTCAATGGATGCCGTTCCATTGCAGTCAATGGGCCCAGATCCCCAGCTGGTGTCAATGGGCTTTGTTCCATTGGCGTCAATGGGCCCAGATCCCCACCTGGTGTCAATGGATGTCATTCCATTGGAGTCAATGAGCCCAGATCCCCAGCTGGTGTCAATGGGCTTTGTTCCATTGGAGTCAATGGGCCCAGATCCCCACCTGGTGTCAATGGATGTCATTCCATTGGAGTCAATGGGCCCAGATCCCCAGCTGGTGTCAATGGGCGTTGTTCTATTGGAGTCAATGGGCCCAGAACCCCAGCTGGTGTCAATGGGCGTCTCTCCATTGGAGTCAATGGGCCCAGATCCCCAGCTGGTGTCAATGGGCGTCTCTCCAATGGAATCAATGGGCCCAGATCCCCAGCTGGTGTCAATGGGCATCTCTCCATTGGAGTCAATGGGCCCAGATCCCCAGCTGGCGTCAATGGATGTCGTTCCATTGGAGTCAATGGGCCCAGATCTCCGGTCGGTGTCAATGGATGTCTCTCCATTGGAATCAATGGGCCAGATCCCCGGCTGGTGTCAATGGGTGTCTCTCCATTGGAATCAATGGGCCAGATCCCCAGCTGGTGTCAATGGGCATCTCTCCATTGGAATCAGTGGGCCCAGATCCCCAGCTGGTGTGACCTGGCAGCCCTGCATGGAATCCAGCAGAGTGGCACAGACATGCTCCAGTCCAGAGCAGGGCCTAGTGGGACCACATGGGATAAGAGCCCAGAGAGCCTGGCACAGAATCAGGATAGTGCTGCCAGCCTGGCCTCCTAACCCACTCCAGCCCCGTCTCCTTGTGACTAACTCTCTTTTGCTCTTTCAGGCCCTGCTTTCTCTCCTGTTTTCTCTGCAGACTGGAGCTCCCCTCTGGGTCACCTGGGCGGGAGCTGTGCCCAAGAGGAACCCCCAGCCAACTAGCTCCCTTCAACGACGGGTATTCTTGGGTAGATAATACGGATTGCGTTGTTATTGCTTGAGAATACGCGTAGCTGAGGGGAGAGTCGCTCATCTGTGCCTCTCTCCCTCCTTCCTGCACCGGCTGATGCTCACCCTCTGCCCACCCCAGCCAGGGCTCAGCACCACCCCGGAAGGAATACGGAATGGTGCCCACCCACACCAGATGGCACTAGCGAGCCAAGACCCATGCTGGCCCCTGTGTCATGCTACCCTAGTGATTGTGTTGGCCTGTGGAACTCCTCACCACAAGATGAGGAGGATTCCTGCATGGGATCAGACTTTTCCATGGGGAGCAAGAGCACCCAGGGTCAGGGTGGAGGGCGTTAGAACCCCCCCCTTGGGCAATGGGCCATGAGCTGACCCCCAGATATTGGGGGATAAGAGGAGATTGCCCCCCTTGAGGGGGAAGTTAACCCACCAATGGGTTTCTTGCCTCTTCCTCTGCAGCAGCTGGTGCTGGGCCAAGCTGGAGACAGGAGACAGGGCTACATGGGTATTCCTGGGTCTTTTTCTGTCCATCCAAGCTGCTTCCCTAGAAAGCTACCTGGGTGTCTGGACCCATCGAGTTCAGGGGAGCAACAGCGAGCTGAGGACATGGCATGAGTGGGGCAAATTGGTGTTGCTTCATTGGAGCCAATCAGTGTTTGGATCTGAGCCTCCAAAGTGCCCAGTGGCTTTGCGTGCCGTGACCTCCTCGGAGACCCCCAGGCTCTGACCTGAAGAGGTGAGTCCAACCACCCAGGCCCTCACCACTCACACTCATCAGCCCCCCTGCTGGTATATGACAAGACGAGGGGGCTGTTAGCCCTGATATCTCAGCTAGCTCCAGTTAACATTCTTCCACTCTGCACTGCTGGATGGATGCAGCATTTGCCTTTGCTCCCTGCTCTAAGCCACCGCTTGTTAAAACACCCATTGCCATCCACCCCAGAAGCAGCCGCAGCTCAAGCTCTGGGGGAGACAGCACAAGTCAGGGTGGGATTCCCCTCCCCCAGCCATGAGCAGCATGAGATTTGCAAGGTGACTGTCCCCCCCCCGAACACCCTGCCTCAGCCCCAGACGAGCCTGCGAAGGGTCAGGCTGCTCCCTATGGCCAGAGGTTCCCGGGCTGTTGTAGGAATTATAACCCCGGTACTTCAGCATCACCCCTGCTGGGGATCTGAGGCTAACGCTTTCTCCTCTAGCTACGGCCACCCTCGACAGGAGCAAAACCCACTGTGCTTCCCGCGCCCACATAGACAGATCCATGCTAGCAGGGCTGGCGCTAGTGCCCTAAAACTCGCACAGGGGATGTTGCAGCTCGGGGTCTCCAAGCCCATCAGGCTCGAGGGCCCAGGCTCCAGCCCAGAAGTCCTGACTCCTCCTAGCCAAATGCCCTGTCCGCTGGGCCATGCTCCATCTCTTTTAAGCGAGATTCAAGTGACGCCAAGGGCTCGTGCTGGCCCCAGCGCATGAGGGTGGATATCAGCCCCGGCTGCTGATTTAGGAGACCCTGCAAGGACTGGCCCAGGTGTTCGTGGGTGAGCAGGCGAGGAATCCTGCTGCCACGTGAGCTGCCTCACCGGATCTGTGCCGCGGCCCACCCAGCCCAGGGTCACTGGCCGCTTCAGAGCTTTCACTCGGTGGGACGTGCGTGGAGATAAGCAGATGCAAGCAGGGGCGGCAGGTTTGTATCATTTTTGGTGGTGCCCAGAACGGGTCCAAGTGCCCCCCACACACACCTGCCTAAGGCTCTGGGAGGGAGTTTGGGTACAGGAGGGGTGCAGGCTCTGGGAGGGAGTTTGGATGCTGGGTGCAGGCTCTGGGCTGGGGCAGGGGATTGGGGTGCAGGAGGGGTGCGGGCTCTGGGAGGGAGTTTGGGTACAGGAGGGGTGCAGGCTCTGGGAGGGAGTTTGATTGCAGGAGGGAGGAGGAGTTGTGCTCTGGGAGGGAGTTTGGATGCTCCATGCAGGCTCTGGGCTGGAGCAGGGGATTGGGGTGCAGGAGGGGTGCGGGCTCTGGGAGGGAGTTTGATTGCAGGAGGGGGGAGGAGTTGTGCTCTGGGAGGGAGTTTGGATGCTGGGTGCAGGCTCTGGGCTGGGGCAGGGGGTTGGGGTGCAGGAGGGGTGCGGGCTCTGGGAGGGAGTTTGAGTGCAGGAGGGGTGAGGGGTTGTGTGCTGAGAGGGAGTTTGGATGCTGGGTGCAGGTCTGGGGTGGGGCAGGGGGTTGGGGTGTGCAGGAGGGGGCGTGGGCTCTGGGCTGAGGCAGGGGGTTGGGGTGCAGGAAGGGGGTGGGCTCTGGGAGAGAGTTTGGGTGCAGGAGGGGTGAGGGATTGTGCTCTGGGAGGGAGTTTGGATGCTGGGTGCAGGCCCAGGGGTTGGGGTGCAGGAGGGGGTGTGAGGTGCAGTGCTTACTTCGGCGTGGCTCCTGAAAGCGACCTGCACACCCCTCTGGCAAGGGCTCCTAGGCAGGGGGGCCAGAGGTCTCCATGCGCTGCTGCCCGCAGCTCCCATTGTCTGCAGTTCCAGTGGCAGAGTTGGAGCTTGAGGGGGGGACAGCATGCGGAGACCCCCCCCAGGGGCTGCAGAGACGTGCCAGCTGCTTCCAGGAGTGATGCGCTTTGTGGAGTGAGGGTGGGCAGGAAGCCACTTTAGCCCCACTGCGCTGCTGGGAGATTTTAAATCGCCTGGGGGCAGCATGCGGGGCTGGGAGATGCTCCAGGGAAGGTGGGGCCGGGTCTCTCGAACACTGGTGAAGCCGGGCCCCCCGTGCTTTGAATATTCCTGGAGCACGGGCACCATACAACTCGCCACCCCTGGGCGCAAGGGGGCTGGGAGCCAACCACTGCAACATGGCCCTTTCCTTAGCATCAGGGTGAAAAACTAGTCCCAGAGCCACCCAGGGGAAATGCTGGATCCACAGAAATCAGTAGGAGCTTCGGCCACACTCATCTGTGGGGCCTGCAACTCCCCCTGGGGCCGGGCATTCTGCAGAGTCGCTTCTTTCTTTCTTTCTTTCTTTCTTTCTTTCTTTCTTTCTTTCTGTTGAAAAGCCCAGCCAATCTGCGGCTATCTGCTTTATATCCACGACCCAAGTTTGCTAATTGCGGAGCAGATGCGGATATAAATTTTGTATCCACACAGGACTCTACAAACAGGCACGGAGGGAACTCAGCACTGGAAAATGGAGGAGGTTTTTGTGTGGAAACTTTCAACAAAAACTGGAAGGAAAAAAAGCCCAACCCCAACCTCTAATTGTCTCTCTTGAAATTTTCTGTAGAAATATTTGACTCTTTTGCGTGCGTCCCCTAAACCACCATTATGTTTTTGCTTTTGGTCAGTCATGGTTTGGGGAATTTCCCATTTTGGGGTCAGTTTTCAGATTTTTGGTTGTTCGAGGCCCAGTAGAACATCTGGGAGGAAATCAAACACTTTCCACACACAAAAAAAAAAGTCATTTTTCTCGAAAACCTCAACTGGCCATCAAAAAGCCAGTTCAAGGAGGAAATTTCCACTGGCCCTAGTGCAGCATCTTTGAAAATGTTGGCTAATATTCTTCAGCTGCCTAAACAAGAATTGCAAGGCCTCAGTTTAAAAGCCTGAAATCAAACATTTCCAACACCTTTAAGGAGATTTCAGGTAGGCGCAGCAATTGTATTTCTTCTGGATTTGGCACTGGTGCTACCTCTGCTGGAATTCTGCTCTCAGCTAAGGAGCAGGTTGATAAATTGGAGAGGGTTCAAAGAAGAGCCAGGAAAATGATCCAAGGATTAGAAAACAGACCTTAGAGTGAGAGACTCCAGGAGCCCAATCTATTTAGCTTAACAAAGAGAAGGTTAAAAGGCGACTCGATCCCAGTCTCTGAGTGCTTACAAGGAACAAATACTTATCCCGGGCTCTTCAGTCTAGCTGCGAAAGGTCGAACACGATCCAAAGGCTGGAAGTTTAAGCTAGCCAAATTCAGACTGGAACTAAGGTGCATGTTTTTAACAGAGAGGGGGATTCACTAATGGAACAACTTCCCAAGGCTTGTGGTGGGTTTTCCATACTGGCAATTTTTAAATCAAGCTTGGGTGTGTTTCTAAAAGTGCCCCAGTTCAATCAGGAATTGCTGGAAGGCAGCTCAGTGGTGTCCAGGAGCTCAGGGGTCCCGTCTGGCCCTGGCATCTATCAATCTAGGCAAACCCTGGGCTCAGCCAGCGTCACAAATCCAGCATGGCTAAGGTATTCGTATTCCCACCTCTGCTTGGTTCTGACATCGACAAGGCCCAGGTCAGAGCTCTCCAGTTCTCCCAGCAGCCAGAGGTTCTGGTCTGGGGGTGGCTCTCAAGGGCTGGATCTTCACGACTGCTTGACTCCTGACCTGCTGCGGGAAAGCCCCAGCGAGCAGCGCCCGTCTGCCTTAGGTAAATATAGGGGGGAGCCATTCTCAGGGCACTTCTCTCGCTGTCAGGTGGGTGGTCCGTGAGCCAGGGGGGTGGTTAGATATGACTCTTCCTAAGTACATTTCCCACCCTCTATCTCTGCTTCTAGTGCATCTGCCGACTCCACCAGCATATGGGGACTTGGATCCTGGTGGGAGAGGCCACTGGGCTCCAGCATCTCTCCAGATCTTGGACGGAGGCAGGAGAGCGGCTGGCTCCTCCTGGCCCTGGAAGACGGTAAAAGCCCCAGATCTGGGAGCCAGCCAGTTCCGGGGGGAGGGCCTGTATGTGAGGGGGAGGGCCTGTATGTCTCTTGGCTTCTGTAGCAAGGTGGAGGCAACTGGTGCTTCTACTTCAATATTCTTGCCCAGGGCAGCGCTGGCACCGGGCTCCATGCGCTACTGGGGGCTTCGCTCCAGCAGGGTCCTGCCCCGTCCCCCCAGCTGAACCGTTCAGTCTACAGAGCAGACTTGGAAAAGGCTCTGGAGCACCCCGCAGTCCACCCCCTGCTCTAGAACCTCCCCACTCCAGAAGCACCCATTCCAGAACCTCCTTCTCCAGAATACCCTCATCGTTCTAGATCTCACAGCTCTGTAATCATCTCTGTCCAACTCCTCCAAACTCTACAGTCACTCTGCTCTGGGACCCCCCATTCTAGAAGCCAACTGGAGAACCACCTAACTCTAAAACCGCCATGTTCTGGAGCCCTCCAGGCCAGAACTCCCAATTCTAGAACACTCCTCTTCCCCAGCCCCGAATGTAACCCCCATCTCTGGAATCACTGACCCAAGAACTCGCTGTTCTAGAACTCCTGACTCTAGAATCATCCAATTCAAGAGCCACTCCCAGCCCCAGGACCACCCGCCCAGCTGTAGAATCACCCTTTCTAGATCCCATAGAGGTGACAGGGATCGCTGAGGGAAATTCGCTAGCCTGGGCCATGCAGGAGGTCAGTCTAGGTGACCACAATGGTCCCATCCCATCCCCCTTCTCCACCCCCCCACACCCGCCTACCCTGCTGGTGTGTAGAGTATGTCTGTGTACATGTGAGGGAGGGGGTTGTGGGAGGGCCCAGCACATCCTGGGAGCAAACTCAATGCCCAGAAACACCAGGGATGGGCACCTTGGCAGTCCGGAGACACAGAACAGCGTGGAGGATGGGCAGTGAACCCCTGCTTCCCTCTAATCCGCCCCTTCCCCAATAGTTATCGAAGGTGCTGCTGGTCCACAGCCGCCCCCCTTCCCCCATGCTCACTAGAGGCTGCAGGTGGGATTGAGTGTGGGGAGGGGGTTCTGGCCTCCTCCTCCAAAATTCTCCAACCACTGGAACCCTGAAAGTTCTCAGTGTTGCCTGGCAACCAGAGCAGCGGGCACTAGGCAACGCAGTTGCTAAGGACCATGTGTGTGTGTGTGTAGGGAGTGATTGGCAGCTCTGACAGAGGCCTGGAAAATGGCACTTGACCAGATGAGCAGCCTCCCCGCCCCCAAGTGCCAGGGCACGAGGGTTGCCAGTTTCGGGCACACGTATTTCTGGAGATTTCATCACCTGGCATAACCTTTGATTAAAGATTAATCTTTAATTCCTGGAGACGCCAGGCCAACCCCGGAGCTGGGAACACACCCAGCAGTCCTGCTTCCCAGCCCCCTGCTCTCACCCCTGCCCCTGTATCTTCACTCCCCACCAGTCCCTAGTCAGTGTGGGGAGCTGCGCCCCCCTCCCGTGCCCTGCTTACCCAGCCCTGCGACCGGCCCCAGTCCCCCCCTCCACTGCCACCCTGCCAGCTCTGCATGCCAGCAGCACAGGCCACCTGCAGCCAGTGGCCCTGCCCAGAGCCGGGCATCAACCAGAAACATGCCAAAGGGGGGATCCTGGTACAGCCACCCCCCAGCACCTGTCCAATGCCCTGTACCACCCTCCCCGCGCCCTCCTGCCCCTAAAACAGCCCCTCCCCCAGCCCATCCCCAATACACTGTACCCCCCCGTTCACCTCCCACCGCTAAAACAGCACCCACACCCCTCCACTTCCATCACCCCCCACCCCATTTCGGGCACTGCCACAGTAGGCCCCAGCTATCCATTAGCAATGGATTCCCAGACACATTCAGAGCAGAGACGGAGGGGAGAGAGCACAGAGGTAACACCCCCCCCCCACAAGCTCCCCTCAGTGTGACAGATCTCCAACCAAGCTGGCCATGGAAACCAGCCCCAAAGAAAGGGGGCCAACCCCCTGAGCCAGACAGTCCCTGGGGCTGGAGGGGACCTGGTTCCCCCTAGAAGGGAAAGGCCCATGCTCCCCGCCCCAGAGGAGTCCCAGGGCTGGGACATGGTGGTGGGGAGCTGTGGCACTAAAACCCCCTTGGGTAGGCCCCTCCAATCCACAGTGGGGCACCTGCCCCACAGCAGGCCTTTTGGGCATCCCATATAGTGGTCTCTGTGTGTCTGTGTCCATGCAGGGGGGGTTACTAAATCCATTACCCAGTGGGGAGGGTCTGTAGTATATATCCAGCATCCCTAGGCTGACAGGTGAGTTGGGGGCAACTGAGCATGTGTGGAGAGGGGAGATCAGGGACCCCAGTCTAAGGTCAGAGCCAATTCACCCACCTGGCACATGGACACACACACTGCACCTTAGCTGGTAATTAACAACCGAGGTGCCTTGAGCTGTGATCCCCACGTAATCTCGTTAATTGGATCCTCCTTAAAATCTGCCGGGGGAGGAGACTGGCTGGAGTGGGTTCCTTCTGACCCTTTGCAGCCCAGAGATCCCCCTCTGCCTCCCCCCTCCCAGCTGGTGACCCCCTCAGACATGGGACAAGCTTCCTTTGTGTCATTTCACCCCAGGCTGGGCTGCCCCTGGGATAATGCAGCCCCAGGTGGTAACGGTAGGACCCCAGGGTGCTTATCAGGTGGGGTGTCCCTGGATTTTCTCCCCTCCCCAATTCTACTGCAAATTAACACCTCCCAGCCAAGCTCCCCTCCCCCGTCCAGCCTTGGCCCTTCTCCCTGCCTCTCCAGCAGGCGACAGATGGCGAGAGGTTTGCAGATGCCCCACAGAGCAGGGGACAGATGGAGACACCAGCTGGCTGAAAATGCCACCGTTTACTGCTAAATGTTTGCATTAATCCCCCTCCGAGTCCCCCATGGCCCCTGGTTGCCTTTCGGGCCCAAAGCCAGTGATCACCCATGGGCCCCCATTCACGTTATGGTGAAATAAGTTTCTCTGCAGCCTTTCTAAGGAGGCGATGGGTCAGGATTGAGGGGCATTCACAGGAGGGCAGGATTGAGACACATCACCAGAGCTGGGGGGGAAGCAGAGCTGGGATGGCAGGGAGCACAGGCTGCGATTAAGGGCCCTAGCAGAGGTGGAAGGGGTAGAAAGGCCAGGGTAGAAGAAGGGCTGCAGGTCAGGGGTGAGGAGCATTGGCACAGCTGGGTTGGGGGAGCAGCTAAGATAGGTCAGGATCAAGGGGGCTTGACTGATCTGGGGCAGGGACTGAGGGCTGGGATAGCAGGGGCTGTGGGTCAGGATCCAGGTGTATCAGCAGAGCTGCGAGGGTAGATTTGGCAGCCAGCCTTTTGGTGGGTGCCCCGAATAAAGGGAACTTTCCTCAAACCCCTCTTCGGCGGGGGGGGGTCCTTCCCTCAGAGAGGGACTCAGGGACCCATCGCCGAAGAAGCGGTGGTGGTAGAGCTGCGCCTCTCCGCTTTGCACGCCCAAGGAGGGTGCCTCACTCGCCTCCCTCATTATGGCACTGGTCTCCCCATGCCCCCATCGGTGCCTGGGGCACCAGCCAAAGGGCGCATCGGTCTTATATACCCCAGTCAGTGCAGGTGAACTGGGGTCCAGTGCCCAGGGCAGGGGGCAGGGCCCGGACTCCTGGGTTATATCCCAGCTGGGGGTGGGTTCAGTGCCCAGGGCAGGGGTTGGGGCCCGGACTCCTGGGTTCTAGCCCGGCTGGGGGTGGGTTCAGTGCCCAGGGCCGGGGGCGGGGCCCGGACTCCTGGGTTATATCCCAGCTGGGGGTGGGTTCAGTGCCCAGGGCAGGGGGTGGGGCCCGGACTCCTGGGTTCTATCCCAGCTGGGGGTGGGTTCAGTGCCCAGGGCAGGGGTTGGGGCCCGGACTCCTGGGTTCTATCCCAGCTGGGGGTGGGTTCAGTGCCCAGGGCAGGGGTTGGGGCCCGGACTCCTGGGTTCTATCCCACCTGGGGATGGGTTCAGTGCCCAGGGCAGGGGGTGGGGCCCAGACTCCTGGGTTCTATCCCAGCTTGGGGGTGGGTTCAGTGCCCAGGGCAGGGGGTGGGGCCCGGACTCCTGGGTTCTATCCCACCTGGGGATGGGTTCAGTGCCCAGGGCAGGGGGTGGGGCCCGGACTCCTGGGTTCTATCGCGGCTGGGGGTGGGTTCAGTGCCCAGGGCAGGGGGTGGGGCCCGGACTCCTGGGTTCTATCCCGGCTGGGGGTGGGTTCAGTGCCCAGAGCAGGGGGTGGGGCCCGGACTCTGGGTTCTATCGCGGCTGGGGGTGGGTTCAGTGCCCAGGGCAGGGGGTGTCGCCCGGACTCCTGGGTTCTATCCCGGCTAGGGGTGGGTTCAGTGCCCAGGGCAGGGGTTGGGGCCCGGACTCCTGGGTTCTATCCCAGCTTGGGAGTGGGTTCAGTGCCCAGGGCAGGGGGCGGGGCCCGGACTCCTGGGTTCTATCCCAGCTTGGGAGTGGGTTCAGTGCCCAGGGCAGGGGGCGGGGCCCGGACTCCTGGGTTCTATCCCGGCTGGGGGTGAGTTCAGTGCCCAGGGCAGGGGGCGGGGCCCAGACTCCTGGGTTCTATCCCGGCTGGGGGTGGGTTCAGTGCCCAGGGCAGGGGGCGGGGCCCGGACTCCTGGGTTCTATCCCGGCTGGGGGTGGGTTCAGTGCCCAGGGCAGGGGGTGGGGCCCGGACTCCTGGCTTCTATCCCGGCTGGGGGTGGGTTCAGCGCCAAGGGCAGGGGGCGGGGCCCGGACTCCTGGGTTCTATCCCAGCTGGGGGTGGGTTCAGTGCCCAGGGCAGGGGGTGGGGCCCGGACTCCTGGGTTCTATCCCAGCTTGGGAGTGGGTTCAGCACCAAGGGCAGGGGGCGGGGCCCGGACTCCTGGCTTCTATCCCGGCTGGGGGTGGGTTCAGCGCCCAGGGCAGGGGGCGGGGCCCGGACTCCTGGGTTCTATCCCGGCTTGGGAGTGGGTTCAGCACCAAGGGCAGGGGGCGGGGCCCGGACTCCTGGGTTCTATCCCGGCTGGGGGTGGGTTCAGCGCCCAGGGCAGGGGGCGGGGCCCGGACTCCTGGGTTCTATCCCAGCTTGGGAGTGGGTTCAGTGCCCAGGGCAGGGGGCGGGGCCCGGACTCCTGGGTTCTATCCCAGCTTGGGAGTGGGTTCAGTGCCCAGGGCAGGGGGCGGGGCCCGGACTCCTGGGTTCTATCCCAGCTGGGGGTGGGTTCAGTTCCCAGGGCAGGGGGCGGGGCCCGGACACCTGGGTTCTATCCCGGCTGGGGGTGGGTTCAGTGCCCAGAGCAGGGGGTTGGGCCCGGACTCCTGGGTTCTCTCCCAGCTGGGGATGGGTTCAGTGCCCAGGGCAGGGGGCGGGGCCCGGACTCCTGGCTTCTATCCCGGCTGGGGGTGGGTTCAGTTCCCAGGGCAGGGGGCGGGGCCCGGACTCCTGGGTTCTATCCCGGCTGGGGGTGGGTTCAGTGCCCAGGGAAGGGGGCGTGGCCCGGACTCCTGGGTTCTATCCCGGCTGGGGGTGGGTTCAGTGCCCAGGGCAGGGGGCGGGGCCCGGACTCCTGGGTTCTATCCCGGCTGGGGGTGGGTTCAGTGCCCAGGGCAGGGGGCGTGGCCCGGACTCCTGGGTTCTATCCCGGCTGGGGGTGGGTTCAGTGCCCAGGGCAGGGGGTGGGGCCCGGACTCCTGGGTTCTATCCCAGCTTGGGATGGGTTCAGTGCCCAGGGCAGGGGGCGGGGAAGAGAAGGCACGGTCAGAAGAGGTTGCAGCCACTGATTGGCTAGGATTCAGAGTGGGCGGGCCTTCCCCTCGGATTGGCTGGAAAAAGAATGGGCGGTCCTCATTCCGGATTGGCTGACAGTTAAGGGGGCGTGACCGGAACTGTGTACGATTTCTGATTAGCTACCACCCGGGGACGGGGCGGGACATCCCTGCGGATTGGCCCGGGCGAGAAGTGGGCGGGGCGATGTCGGAGGCGCTGCAGCGCGCGCTGGGCGCAGCTGGGCCCGGCCCGACCCCCACTCCGGCCCTGGTGCTGGGCCCGGCCGGCTCGGGCCGCTCGGCGCTGCTGTTCCGGGCGGCGCTGGCCGGGCCCCGCGCGCTGTTCCTGGCGCCCCGCGCCCTGCAGCGGCTGCCGGGGGCCCGGCGCGGGGAGAGCGGCCCGCGCGGCCTGCAGGTGAGGGGCGGGGCCAAGGGCCTGGGCGGGGCCTGTGGGAAAGGGGCGGGGCCAAGGGCATGGGCGGGGCCTACGGGGAAAGGGGGCGGGGCCAAGCGCTGGTGTGGGCCTGTGGGAAAGGGGGCGGGGCCAAGGGCCTGGGCGGGGCCTGTGTCAAAGGGGGCGGGACCAAGAGCCTGGGCGGGGCCGGCGGGAAAAGGGGGCGGGGCCAAGCGCTGGGTGGGGCCTGTGGGAAAGGGGCGGGGCCAAGAGCCTGTGCGGGGCCGGCGGGGAAAGGGGGCGGGGCCAAGCGCTGGGGTGGGGCCTATGGGAAAGGGGGCGGGGCCAAGGGTAAAAGTCTTAGGGGGGGTGCAGTTACTTTCTCCCGGGAGGGCTGAATGGGGTTTGAAGCTGGAGGCTGCAGTGCTGCGTGGGAGGGAAGGAGCAAAAGCAGGAGGGGAGCTAAGGGGTGGGGGCTTCATGGCAGGGGAGGAGCCTAAGGGGCAGGGCATAGGATAAAGGGAGGGGTGGGAGGGGCTTTCTGGAGGTGGGGAGGTGGTGCTGGCGTAGGACAGGGACTGGAGCTGGTTGTGGGGAGGGGATGCTGGGTTGGGGCTAGCGGGGGGAGGCCTGGTGAGGGAGAGGATCACAGGCTGGGCTGGGGCCGACCCAGTTCAATAGCTCCCTCCCCTTCCCCACCATAGTGCATCCAGTTCCTCTACCCGCCCTCGCTGCGGGAGCTGCTGCGCCTGTTGGCCTCGCTGCCCCAGAGCCTGCCTGGGCCACCTGCCCTCCTCCTGCTGGATGGGCTGGAGCAGTACCTCGCTGGTTGCCCTGGCCCTCAGGTGGCCGCCCGGCTCTCAGCCCTGCTGGTGGACACGGCTTCGTACTTCACAGGGCGCCTCGGCACGGACCGCCAAGGATCTGCCCCCTGCTGCCAGCTGGTCGCCTCCATGCAGGTCTCCGGGGAAACAGAGGCTGAGGATCATCTCTGCGTCCTCCAGCGCTACTTCCCAGCCCAGTGCTGCCTGTGCCCAGACCCGGCGGCAGCCTTGGGCCAGGAGGACTGCGGGGGCGACCGCATGTTCAGAGCGCGCCTGTCCCAGCCCGGTGCCGCAGACCAGGAATGGAAGCTGGGATTCGGCCTCGATGGAGAGATGAGGGTGTCCCCAGTTCCATGGGGGTGCGCAGAGGATCCAGGGGCGGCAGACACAGACAGAACTGCCGGGGCTGGGAAATGACCCCTGGGGCTCTGGAGATGTAAATTTGTCTGTGTGTTTCTGGCCTGGCCCTTGGCTGAACCTTGGGTGATTTAGGGGGAAATCCATCTCTCTACGTCCTCTCCTTGCCTGCTTAGTTTGCCAACCCCAGTGAATAGAAATGAAGGAAAATTCAACAGTTCAAATCTGTTTATTCCAGTACCACCAAAGAAACAGCCGAGATCGCGCCAGGTGCTGCACAGACGTAGAGCAATACGCACTCTCTACCGCTGAATCTATTTTATTTTCCACGGTTTCGGCTCTCTGGGGAGGTGGGGTGACCTGACCGGTTAGCTGCGCCCAGCTCTGAGGGGGAGTCCATCTGTTCCAGTGCGTAGGATGCAGGGCTCGGAGCAGAGGAGATTGGGCCCCTGTTCCTGGCTCTGCCACTCAGTACCTGCTGTCTGACCTCGAGAAAGTCACTTCCCCCATTAGATCTCACTCCCCATCTAGAGCCAGACACGGAACCTGACTCCAGCCCCTCCCAGATCTGGGAGTAGAACCCAGGAGTCCTGGCTCCCAGACCCTCCCTCCCCCCAACCCACTAGACCCCACTCCCCCTCCCACAGCCATGAGTGTCCCTCACAGCTGGCTTAGTGCCATGGAGCTGATCTGGCACAGAGCTGGGGGAGGGGGTACAAGGAAGGTGGAGCCACGAATCAGGCCCAGCAGCTCCCTGCTGCAGCCGTCAGCTCCTGCCCCCTCCCGGGCTCCCTTCCCAAGTGGCTCACCCTGCCGATGTTGGAGCCGCGCCAGTCCCAGCCCCAGCCTGCCCCAAGCTGAGCCGCTGCTGATAACCCCCGGGGGGCTGGTTGCTGTGGAGATAATCGCTATCAGGTGGGGACGTGTTCTCACACTGCTGGGGGGCTGGACCCAAGCGGAGCTACTCCCTCGATTCCACCCCAGCACCGTCAACGCCCGGGCTGAGAGCCAGTGGAGTCACGGACGCCCAGGGGCACAGGAGAGCCAGCAGTGTCCAGGGCCCCATTGCCACGTTTCCTTGCACTAGTGCTGTGCACATGCGAGACTCCAGCACGTGGGACAGGCAGCCATGCGCGCTGGCTTTATCCAGTGTCGCGCTGGGCTCCTCAGGCCCTGCTATGAGGAGCGGAAAACATGATTCACTGTATGATGGCAGCGTCCAGGATCCCATTGTGCCAGGCCCTGTACAAACTCAGGTCACAAAGCCAGTCCCTGCCCTACAGAGGTTCCAGTCTCTCCCCCAGCGCAGCAAAGGGTTGCTTGGGAAGGCAGAGCCAAAAACGCGTCTGTAAGGGGCTCTGGCTGCTCTATAAAGCTACGGGTGGGATCCCAGGGAGGGAGGAGCAGTCGGGACACTAAAGAACAAGGCTGGCCAGGGACAGACATGGTGGATGGGGAAGGAGGTTTCTCCCCAGCAGAGAAGACAGCAGTCCCCTGGAGGAGCAGTGAAGGGGAGGAGACCTAACTGGTTTGAAGCCGGAGCTTGGTCGGTTTCCGACAGCTGACGTAACGGGGTGTCCCGGATGCGTGGAGCCTTCCCCAGCTGAGACTAGGCAGACGTGGAGTGGGAAAAGCCAGCCCGTTTATATCATGCATCCAGCCACTGGAGGCTCCTAGCCGGGCCCCACCCCTGCCAAGGCACTGCGGGGCAGTCCCCTAGTTCTGGGGGATTCTCAACCCGCACTGGCCCTCCTCGCCAGCCCTCCCCCCCCCCGCTCCCCTTTAACAAGCCCCTGGCCTAAGCTGGGGCCCACCGCTGCCGGGCAGGTAGGAGACGGCCTGCGACCCCCAGGCGTTTCAGTGCTGCCCAGATGGGTTGCTGGTGGTGCCAGTGCAAATCAGTCCATCCAAGAGCGCCCAGGGCAGGGACAACCCCATGGAGTTAAATACTTAAAGGGAAAAATCCAGATGACAGCCTGGGTTGGTCAGTATTGTCAGCCCTGTTTTACAAGTGGGGAAACTGAGGCGCAGAAGGGGGGGGGAATGCCCAGGGTCACAGAGCAAGTCGGTGGCACAGCTCGGATAGAACCCAGCAGTCCTGACTCCCAGCTCTCCTAACTTTAACCACTAGGCCCCACTCTTCTCCCACAGCTGGGGCTAGAACCCAAGAGTCCTGACACTCAGCCCACCCACTCCCACTCTCTCTCTACCCTCTGGCCCCTGCTGCCTGACTAATACATTGGTCACAGCAGTAGATTTACAGGGGTAATGGGGCTTTTTGAGCTCTCCCTACCCCGTACACATAGCAAAGGGGCCGGAAGCCCATGTCCCTGGGCACGAAGCAGGATTGCAGGACTCTCAGCATCCCTTGCAGCTAAGCCAGGCTTGGGCGGGGGCAGAGTGGATGGGGTCCCCTTGGTGGCACAGGGGGCTGCAGCTTCCAGCCAGTTCGTGTTTCGAATCCAAGCCAGCTCTGGTGGGGTGGGGAGGAATTGGTGGTCGCGCCCCCTGCTGGCAGGTGGGTCCCTGACCACCTGCTCTGGGGATGTAACAGCCAGCACCGGCCGCGTTGCCCATGGCCCATCCGGCCACGTGGGAGTTTCCGTCCTGGCCAGAGCCCAGTCTGAGCCTGAGCTGGGGTCATATGGACTCCACCTCCACGGGCTTCCACCACAGCCCTGCAAGCCCCAGGCTAGAGGGAGCTGGCGCTGGGGTCGTATCTCCATCCTCTAGGCACGGGGCCCCTCTGCATCCTGCTGGGACGGGGTGTCCTTTACATCCTGCCAGGACGGGGTCCCCTCAATGTCCTGCTGGGACGGGGTCCCCTCAACGTCCTGCTGGGATGGGGTGTTCTTTACATCATGCCAGGACGGGGTCCCCTCAATGTCCTGCTGGGACGGGGTCCCCTCAACGTCCTGCTGGGATGGGGTGTACTTTACATCATTCCAGGACGGGGTCCCCTCAATGTCCTGCTGTGATGGGGTCCCTTCAACGTCCTGCTGGGATGCAGTCTCCTTTATATCATCCCGGGTCCCCTCAACATCCTGTTTGGTCGGGGTCCCCGCTACGTCCTGCCAGGAAGGAGTTTCCGCCACGTCCAGTAGACATGGGGGTTCCACCTCTGTTCTCCAGGCCTGGAGTCCCCCCCGCCGGCACTACGAGCACACCACGTAGCTGGCTGGGAAGGGCTGGGCCTGGCACCCATCCTGGCACAGGTTGGTGTAGAGATTGGGCTGGTGGGTGCTGGTGCCCAGGGGGTTGTAGTCAGTGGAGATCCCTGAGTCGGACACAAGCAGGTAGCTGTATTTGAGTGGGCGCTGGTGCCCACAGGGTGCCAGCAGCTCCGAACTGGGGTCGAAGACGGTGTACTCGAAGCTGGAGGAGGACGAGACCCCCTCCTCCGGGACAGGCTCCGGTGTAGCCCCCGGGGGGCCCAGCTCCTGCTCCATGGCATGGGGGCTTTCAGAGCCCGCACTGCTTTGGGCCTCTGGCAGGAGCAGAGAGTCCTCACCCAGGCTGCATGGCATCAGCTGTTCATCCAGCACCAGGTAGTCATCCTGGGGCTCCACGGGCAGCTCAGGGTGGGTGGGCAGGACCAAGCCCTGGGCTTTGGGGGGCAGAGGGGGCACCGGCCCCTCCACCTTGGATTCGCGGCCCTCAGACAGCACCTCCAGCGTGGTGGGCTGCTCCTCCAAGTAGCCAGGGTTCATGCTCCACCACGGGTAGGCGTTCCTTTGTCCCAGCCAGAGCTGCGAAGGCAACAGGGCCTGGATCACCAGAGAGGCTGGGGAGGGATGGGGGGCACTGACTGAGCCAAGCCTGGGGGTCTGAGCCCCCTCTCTGCACCCCTGGACTCTTAGGTTCTGCCTGTCCCCCACCAGCTCCTGCCAGCCCTTTTGTTTTAAACCAAGGGTTTATGTAGGGCCTACAACAACAATGCCTAGCGTTTGGCAGCATGGAAACCAGCCCCGGGCTCACTCCCATCTTGGCCCTTCTCTGGCGGCTCCCCCATCTCTAAGCATCTCCCCCCTGGACAACCGCCCTGGTCCCCCAGGCCAGTGTGTTCCCCTGCCTCAGACCCCCACCCACCATATCCCCAGCACAGATGCCCTCGGGGCAGGGTGGTGACCCCCAGCAGGCCCTGGTGGCCAGACCCCTCCATGCGTCAATGCGCTGCAGCGCCCCGGGGGCCCCCAGCCAGGGCAGGGTCTGGTACCTGGAAGTTTCCCTTGTAGAGGGTAAAAAGCCCCTCAAATTTGTGCTCCGGGCTGGGAATCACCGGCCACAGCTTCTTCTTCAAAAACCTGGGGGGGGGAAAGGGGCAGTGGTGAACAGGAGACAAGTCCTGGCGTGGAACCCCCCCCCGCATGGAAATGTGCGTGCACCCGCCCTGCAAACGCTCGTGGGCCATTGGCTGCAGGGGGCTCGGGAGATACGGCCCCCAGCACCACCCACACACCTCGCGCAGCCCCTCACACAACCGCCAAGCGTCTGCACACACATGACAACACGCATGTGCATGCTACCACACACAAGGCCTTGCAGGCCTGGGGACTCCCCCAGTGTGGCAGTACCTTGAAGCCTTAGCCCGGAGGGGCCCGGGGGTGGGGGCTAGGCTGTCCCATGGGCGGGGGCGCAGCAAGCAGTACCTGCGGTGGGTGAGAAGGGCAAAGAGGGCCAGGAGCACCACGATGAGCACCAGGATGAGCGACAGCGACAGGATCAGGGGGTCCAGATCTGCAAGGTGGGGAGGCAGGGTCAGCCCAGGCTGCGGGCAAGAGTGACCCCAGGGATGGTGCCAGCTGCCTCCAGTGGGATCACAGTGAAGGGCCCAGGATCAGCCCCCCCAGAGCAGCCCACGGCCCCTCCGTCCCCACTGCACCCCGCTATTCCCCAGAACCCAATGACCCCTCTACCCCCATCCCCCTGCTATCCCCTGGCAGCCCATGAACCCTCCATCCCCACCCCCCGCTACCCCCTACCAGCCCATGACCCCTCCATCCCCATCCCCCCACTATCCCCTGCCAGCCCATGACCCCTCCATCCCCATCCCCCCACTATCCCCTGGCAGCCCACAGCTCCACCATCCCCACTGCACCCCACTATCCCCTGCCACCCAATGACCCCTGTACCCCCGTCCCTTCACTATCCCCTGCCAGCCCATGACCCCTCCATCCCCACCCCCCCACTATCCCCTGCCAGCCCATGGCCCCTCCATTCCCCATTGCACCCCGCTATCCCCTGCCAGCCCATGACCCCTCCAACCCCATCTCCCTGCTATCCCCTGCCAGCCCATGACCCCTCCATCCCCACCGCACCCCACTATTCCCTGCCACCCAATGACCCCTGTACCCCCATCCCCTCACTGTCCCCTGGCAGCCCACGGCCCCTCCATCCCCACTGCACCCCGCTATCCCCCGCAAGCCAATGATCCCTCTACCCCCATCCCCCCGCTATCCCCTGCCACCCAATGACCCCTCCATCCCCACCACACCCCGCTATCCCCCGCCACCCAATGACCCCTCTACCCCCATCCCCTCACTATCCCCTGGCAGCCCACGGCCCCTCCACCCCCACCACACCTCGCTATCCACCGCAACCCAATGACCCCTCTACCCCCATCCCCCTGCTATCCCCTGCCAGCCCATGACCCCTCCATCCCCACCCCCCCTGCTATCCCCTGCCAGCCCATGACCCCTCCATCCCCACCAGCCCTGCTATCCCCTGCCAGCCCATGACCCCTCCATCCCCATCCCCCCACTATCCCCTGCCAGCCCATGACCCCTCCATCCCCATCCCCCCACTATCCCCTGCCAGCCCATGACCCCTCCATCCTCATCCCCCCACTATCCCCTGGCAGCCCACAGCTCCTCCATCCCCACCCCCCTGCTATCCCCTGCAACCCAATGACCCCTCTACCCCCATCCCCCCATTATCCCCTGCCACCCAATGACCCCTCTACCCCCATCCCCCCATTATCCCCTGCCACCCAATGACCCCTCTACCCCCATCCCCTCACTATCCCCGGCAGCCCATGACCCCTCCATCTCTGCCCCCCCAGTATCCCCTGCCAGCCCATGGCCCCTCCATCCTCACTGCACTCCACTATCCCCAGCCAGCCCATGATCCTGCCCCCCCATCCCCCCGCTATCCCCTGTCAGACCACGGCCCCTCCCTCCATCCCCCAACTATCCCTTGCCATCCCACAGCCCCTCCCCCCAGCATCCCCTGCCAGCCCATGGCCCCTCCACCCCCACCCCCCGCTACCCCTTGCCATCCCACAGCCCCTCCTCCCAGCCTCCCCTGCCAGTCCAGCCCCATCCCCCCCGTGTTCCCCGCTCTCCCCCGCCCCCGGGGGGCTCACCGTGGGGCGTCAGCACAGTGACCGGCGCCGACCAGGCGCTCCAGTAGCCGCTGTAGCTGACGCCGTCGGGCCGGACGCGCACGGCCAGGGTGTAGCGGGTCCGGCCCCGCAGGTTGAGGATCAGACACTCGGTGTGGCCGTCGGGGATGTCGACCTGCAGGGGCGGGAGGGCAGGGTGAGGGGCGCTGGGCGGGGCAGGGGGGCCGGGGGGGCGGGGGGGCACTCACCGTCTGGCGCTCGGCGCCCTCGGGGGCGAAGGCCACCTCGTAGCGCAGGCTGCTCTCCAGGTAGCGCAGGCCGGGCGGCTGCCAGCTCACCGCCAGCTGCCCCGGGCTCTCGGGCGCCCGCGCCGTCAGGTTGGATGGAGGGTCCAGGAGAACTGCGGGGCGGGGTGGGAGATGTGAGCTGGGGGGTTCAGGGGCCTGGGGGCTGGCTGGGGCAGGGGGGCTGGGAATGGGGCTCGGGGCCTTTCCCCTCTAGGGGGCGCCAGCTCCCATGTGGCCCGGGGCAGACCCGGCTGGGGCAGGGGGGCTGGGAATGGGGCTCGGGGCCTTTCCCCTCTAGGGGGCGCCAGCTCCCATGTGGCCCGGGGCAGACCCGGCTGGGGCAGGGGGGCTGGGAATGGGGCTCGGGGCCTTTCCCCTCTAGGGGGCGCCGGCTCCCATGTGGCCCGGGGCAGACCCGGCTGGGGCAGGGGGTCTGGGAATGGGGCTCGAGGCCTTTCCCCTCTAGGGGGCGCCGGCTCCCACGTGGCCTGGGGCAGACCCAGCTGGGTCAGGGGGGCTGGGAATGGGGCTCGAGGCCTTTCCCCTCTAGGGGTCGCTGGCTCCCATGTGGCCCAGGGCAGACCCGGCTGGGAATGGGGCTCAAGGCCTTTCCCCTCTAGGGGTCGCCGGCTCCCATGTGGCCCGGGGCAGACCCGGCTGGGTCAGGGGGGCTGGGAATGGGGCTCAAGGCCTTTCCCCTCTAGGGGGCGCTGGCTCCCATGTGGCCTGGGGCAGACCCAGCTGGGTCAGGGGGGCTGGGAATGGGGCTCGAGGCCTTACCCCTCTAGGGGGCGCCGACTCCCAACTGGCCCGGGGCAGGATTCATGGGGGTGGGGAGTGAGGCCCGGGGTCTTTCCCCTCTAGGCAGTGCTGGCTCCTATCTGGCCCCACGGTAGGGACTGGCTAGGGGGGCAGGGAATGGGGCCCGGGACCTCTCCCCTCTAGATGGCACTGGCTCCAATCCAGCGTGGGGCAGGACAACTGGCTGGCTCAGGGGTGAGGAATGGGGCATGGGGCCTTTCCCCTCTGGGGGGCACAAGCTCCAATCTGGCCCAGGATAAGAGGACCAGCTGGCTCAGGGGTGGGGAATGGGACCTGGGCCTTTCCCCTCTGGGGGGCGCCGGCTCCGATCTGGCCCAGGGTAGGATGACCATCTGGCTCAGGGGTGAGGAGTGAGACCCGGGGCCTTTCCTCTCTGGGGGGCACTGGCTCTGCTCTGGCCCAGGGTAGCAGGACCAGCTGGCTCAGGGGGTGGGGAATGGGGCCCGGGATCTTTCTCCTCTGGGGGGCACTGGCTCCATTCTGGCCCGGGGCAGGAGGACTGGCTGGTTCAGGGGTGAGGAGTGGGGCCCGGGGCCTTTCCCCTCTGGGGGGCACTGGCTCTGCTCTGGCCTAGGGTAGGAGGACCAGCTGGCTCAGGGGTGGGGAATGGGACCTGGGCCTTTCCCCTCTGGGGGGGCGCCTGCTCTGATGTGGCCCAGGGTAGGAGGACCAGCTGGCTCAGGGGGTGGGGAATGGGGCCCGGGGCCTTTCCCCTCTGGGGGGCGCTGGCTCCGCTCTGGCCCAGGGTAGCAGGACCAGCTGGCTCAGGGGGTGGGGAATGGGGCCCGGGGCCTTTCCCCTCTGGGGGGCGCTGGCTCCGCTCTGGCCCAGGGTAGCAGGATCAGGTGGCTCAGGGGTGGGAATGGGGCCCGGGGCCTTTCCCCTCTGGGGGGCGCCAGCTCTGATGTGGCCCAGGGTAGGAGGACCAGCTGGCTCAGGGGTGGGGAATGGGGCCCGGGGCCTTTCCCCTCTGGGGGGCGCGGGCTCTGATGTGGCCCAGGGTAGCAGGACCAGCTGGCTCAGGGGTGGGGAATGGGACCTGGGCCTTTCCCCTCTGGGGGGCGCCGGCTCCGCTCTGGCCCAGGGCTGGAGGACTGGCTGGCTCAGGGGGACGTGGAGCCTTTCCCCTCCCGGCTCTCACACCTACCCACTTGGTTGATCATGATGGTGCGGGCGTGGATGACGTTGCTGCTGTTGCCAGCGAAGGCGCCGACGTGCAGGGGGGTGAAGGACGGGGTGTCCTGGGGGGGGAAGATGCAGCTGAAGCGAGTGCTGTTCCAGGGCGTCCGGGCCACGCTCACGTTGCAGCGCTGTGGGGCGTCCCCCCTGTTGGAGTCGACGAGAGAGGGGGGTGGGGGATCAGGAGCAGCAGAGCCTGGGGGGAGGGGAGACCTGGGGTTGGGTTATCAGCATAGTGGGCATGTTTGGTGGGGCCGACATGGGGGGGCTCAGCCTGATGGTGCAAAGGGAGGGGGCAAGGGCACAGGCTGTGGGGTGAGACTTGGGGGCACAGAGCGAGCATGGGGGGGACGGGAGGCATGATGGTAGCATTGGCATTCCAGGACCTCCCCCCTCATCTCCCCGTAGAGGGGCCCCCAGTGGGGGAGGGGAACTCACTCCACGACGTAGAAGAAGCCGTATTCGGTGGCGCTTGGGGGGCTGCTGCTCTCCCAGAAGCAGGTCAGATCCTCCAGGCAGCGCGTGAAACATTTGGGGTCCAGGGGCTCCTCAGCCAGAAGCAGGGCAGCTGGGGACACAGGGAGAGCCCAGTTAGCAGCCACCTCTCCCCCCCCATCCACACGGACCAATAACCCCACCCGGCTGAGTCATCGCGCGATCTCCCCCATCCTACAGTCCTGCGCCCCCAAAGCCCGGCCAGTGAAGAACGCCTCTACCCTGCAGCAAACCCTGTGCCCCAGGAACATCCTGCTGCTGGGTGTTCCAAGGGTTAACAGCCCCTTGCCCTGAACCGCCCAGGGAGGTGACTCCAAAAGAGACCTTCACAGCCAGGCACAAAAACAACGCCAACCCCAAGCAGACAACAGGCCCCAGCTGCCGTTGCGAGTGAGCGGTGTCCTCTGGAGCCAGCCGGCCCTGCCCAAGGGGTTCCTGGGGGCAGATCTCAGCTTCCTGTGTCTGCCCCACGGCAGGCGGACACCCCGTGGACAGCACAGGGCTCTCCACTGACTCCGGGCAGGAGAGATAATGTGGTGACCTGGCTGTGTATGAGAGCATCCCTGTGTGCACGAGTGTCTACTGACTCATGAAGGGCTATTCAATAGGGAGTGTGTGTGTATCTGTGTGCATGTGTAGCTCTGTGTCTGCAGATGTGTGTGTGTGTGTATGTGTGTGTGTATCTGTGTGCATGTGTAGCTCTATGTCTGCAGATGTGTGTGTGTGTGTATGTGTGTGTATCTGTGTGCATGTGTAGCTCTGTGTCTGCAGATGTGTGTGTGTATCTGTGTATGTGTATCTGTGTGCATGTGTAGCTCTGTGTCTGCAGATGTGTGTGTATCTGTGTATGTGTATCTGTGTGCATGTGTAGCTCTGCAGATGTGTGTATGTATATCTGTGTGCACGTGTAGCTCTGTGTCTGCAGATGTGTGCGTGTGTGTGTGTGTATCTGTGTGCATGGGTAGCTCTCTGCAGGTGTGTGTGTGTGTGTGTGTGTGTGTGTGTGTGTGCATGGGAAGCTCTGTGTCTGCAGATGTGTGTGTGTATCTGTGTGCATGTGTAGCTCTGTATCTGCAGATGTGTTTGTGTGTGTGTGTATCTGTGTGCATGTGTAGCTCTGTGTCTGTAGGGGTGTGTGTGTGTGTATCTGTGTGCATGGGTAGCTCTGTGTCTGTAGGGGTGTGTGTGTGTGTATCTGTGTGCATGGGTAGCTCTGTGTCTGCAGGGGTGTGTGTGTGTGTGTGTATATGTGTGCATGGGTAGCTCTGTGTCTGCAGATGTGTGTGTGTGTGTATCTGTGTGCATGGGTAGCTCTCTGTCTGCAGGGGTGTGTGTGTGTGTGTGTGTATATGTGTGCATGGGTAGCTCTGTGTCTGCAGATGTGTGTGTGTGTATCTGTGTGCATGGGTAGCTCTGTGTCTGCAGATGTGTGTGTGTGTGTATCTGTGTGCATGGGTAGCTCTGTGTCTGCAGATGTGTGTGTGTGTGTATCTGTGTGCATGGGTAGCTCTCTGTCTGCAGGGGTGTGTGTGTGTGTGTGTGTGTATATGTGTGCATGGGTAGCTCTGTGTCTGCAGATGTGTGTGTGTATCTGTGTGCATGGGTAGCTCTGTGTCTGCAGATGTGTGTGTGTGTGTATCTGTGTGCATGGGTAGCTCTGTGCAGGTGTGTGTGTGTGTATGTGCATGAAGGTAAGTTTGTGTGTATAGATATATATGGGTGTGGATGTGAGTGTGTAGGAATAAGTGTGTGTATATATAGCTATATGGCAGTGGGTGTGTGAGGAATAGGTGTGTATCTGTGTGTGTATGTCTGTGTATGGGGGGTAGGACTAGGTGTATGTGTACGTGTGTGATTGTGTGTAGAAAATAACAACACAGCTCCTCACTGCACTGTTATACCGTGTCCGCGCAGCGTCCGACACAGCTGGGCCTTCGGGCTCTACCATAATCCAGATAATACGTATTAGCATTTCGTGCTTCGTTTATTAGACCAGTGCCTGTTCCAGGCATTTCACGGGGATTCAGCCATGTGCAGACTCTGAATTCTCCTTAGTCTCTGTCATTTTGGGTGAAGCTACTTTCTGTTAATAACTCCCAGTCTGCGTCACGCGGGGAGTCAAGAAATGATCTTTAATTAACTATTTGATATTATTGCCATAAAGGCTACATTCCCCTTATATAGTTTAGGAAAGTAGATTAGATAGATAGATAGATAGATAGATAGATAGATAGATAGATAGATAGATAGATAGAGGGGGTGTATGGGGATAGATAGATAGATAGATAGATAGATAGATAGATAGATAGATAGATAGATAGATAGATAGATAGATAGATAGATAGATAGATAGATAGAGGGTGTGTATGGGGATAGATAGAGGGGGTGGATGGGGATAGATAGATAGATAGATAGATAGATAGATAGATAGATAGATAGATAGATAGATAGATAGATAGATAGATAGATAGAGGGGGTGTATGGGGATAGATAGATAGATAGATAGATAGATAGATAGATAGATAGATAGATAGAGGGTGTGTATGGGGATAGATAGAGGGGGTGGATGGGGATAGATAGATAGATGGCGTGGATGGGGATAGATGATAGATAGATAGATAGATAGATAGATAGATAGATAGATAGATAGATAGATAGATAGATAGATAGAGGGGGTGGATGGAGATAGATAGATGGCGTGGATGGGGATAGATAGATAGATAGATAGATAGATAGATAGATAGATAGATAGATAGATAGATAGATAGATAGATAGATAGATAGATAGAGGGGGTGAATGGGGATAGATAGAGGGGGTGGATGGAGATAGATAGATAGAGGGGGTGGATGGAGATAGATAGATGGCGTGGATGGGGATAGATAGATAGATAGATAGAGGGGGTGGATGGAGATAGATAGATAGAGGGGGTGGATGGAGATAGATAGATGGCGTGGATGGGGATAGATAGATAGATAGATAGAGGGGGTGGATGGAGATAGATAGATAGAGGGGGTGGATGGGGATAGATAGATAGATAGATAGATAGATAGATAGATAGATAGATAGATAGATAGATAGAGGAGGTGGATGGGGATAGATAGAGGGGGTGGATGGGGATGGATAGATAGATAGATAGATAGAGGGGGTGGATGGAGATAGATAGATGGCGTGGATGGGGATAGATAGATAGATAGATAGAGGGGGTGAATGGGGATAGATAGAGGGGGTGGATGGAGATAGATAGATAGAGGGGGTGTGTAGGGATAGATAGATAGATAGATAGATAGATGATAGATAGATAGATAGATAGATAGATAGATAGATAGATAGATAGATAGATAGATAGATAGATAGAGGGGGTGAATGGGGATAGATAGAGGGGGTGGATGGGGATAGATAGATAGAGGCGGTGTGTAGGGATAGATAGATAGATAGATAGATAGATAGATAGATAGATAGATAGATAGATAGATAGATAGATAGATAGATAGATAGATAGAGGGGGTGGATGGAGATAGATAGATGGCGTGGATGGGGATAGATAGATAGATAGATAGAGGGGGTGAATGGGGATAGATAGAGGGGGTGGATGGAGATAGATAGATAGAGGGGGTGTGTAGGGATAGATAGATAGATAGATAGATAGATAGATAGATAGATAGATAGAGGAGGTGGATGGGGATAGATAGATAGATGGCGTGGGTGGGGATAGATTAGATTAGATTATAGATAACAATACATTCTCTATAATCCTGTGTTAAGAGCAAAATTCAATGTAACCGTGACTACAGAGGCGCAAGCAGCATCTCACGTATTAAGAGGAGACGTGGATTTACCAAAATGTCTGTACGGTAGAGAAATAAAATATCAGCGAAACATAGAAATGTGGGGCTGGAAGGGACCTCGAGAGCTCATCAGGCTCAGGCCTCCTGTGCTGAGGTGGGACAAATAGACCTTGGCCATCGCTGCCAGGGGCTTGTCCAACCTGTTCTTAAAACCCCCATGTCCTGGCAGGGATCCCGCAGCCGCCCTTGGACGCCTGGTCCAGAGCTTAGCTCCCCTCAGAGTTAGTTAGAAAGTTTTCCCCTAATATCTACCCTACATCTCTCTCGCTGCAGATGAAGCCCTTTGCTTCCTGCCATCCCCTCGGGGGACATGGAGAACAATTGATCCCCGTCCTCCCTGTAACAGCCCTTAAGCCATTTGAAGGCTGTTCTCAGCTCCCCTCCTCAGTCCACTTTTCTCAGGACTAAACATGCCCAGATTTTAATCTTCTCTCCCAGGTCCGGTTTTCGAAAACTTTGATCATTTTTGTGGCTTTCCTCTGGCCCCTCTCCAGTTTGTCCACATCTTTCTTAAAGCGCAGCGCCCAGGAGACTCCAGCTGAAGCCTCTTCAGTGCTGAGCAGAATGGAACAATCACCGCCCGTGTCTCACATATGATGCTCCTGCTAATACACCCCTGAATATTAGCTGGTTTCACAACTGCAGCGCGTTGCTGGCTCGTTCGCTTGGTGACTCACTCTAACCCCAGGCTCCTCTTCCTGACACTAGACGTTTGATTTTTCCTTCCTGAGTGAAGCACTTTGCACTTGTACTGAATTTCCTCTTCTTGATTTCAGGCCAATTTTCTGATTTGTCCGGGCTGTTTTGACTTCGAATCCTGCCCTCCAAAGTGCTTGCAACCCCTCCTGGCTTGGTGTCAGCCACAGACGTATCGGCACACACTCCACTCCGTTATCCAAGTCACTAACACAAATACTGAACAGTACAGGACCCAGGACTGACCCCATGGGACCCCAGCAGACACCCTCCCAGTTTTCGTGGGCTACAGCCCCACTTTATCGGATGCATGTAGTGGATGAAGTGGGTTTTAGCCCACGAAAGCTTGTGCTCAAATAAATTTGCTAGTCTCTAAGGTGCCACAAGTTCTCCTGTTCTTTTTGCAGATGCAGACTAACGCGGCTGCTACTCTGAAACCTCCCACTTTGACAGCCGACCATTGAAAACTCCCCTCAGAGTCCAATTTCTCAACCAGATGCACCCACCGTCTAGTAATGACATCTAGGCTGCATTTCCTTAGGTTGCTTATGAGGCTGTCACATGGGCCTGCATCAAAAGCTTTACTGAAATCAAGATATTTCCTGTCTGCAGCTCACTGGGCCAGTAACCCTGTGGAAGAAGGAAATGCGGTTGGTTTGCCATTATTTGTTCTTCACAACTCCATGCTGGCTAGTCCTTATTCTCAGAGTATCCTCTAGGGGTTCACCAACTTTAATCGTTTGTTCCGGTATCTTTCCAAATACAGAAGTCAGGCTGAGTGGTCTATAATTCCCTGGGTCCTCTTTGTTCCCCTTTTAAAAGATGGATATAACGTTTGCCCCTGTCCAGTCCTCTGGGGCCTCACCCATCCTCCATGACTTCTCGAAGATAATCGCAAATGGTTCCCAGATTGCTTCAGCGAGTAACCGAGGATGAGTTTCATCAGACCCTGCCAACCTGAGCACGTCCAACTTATTTAAATATGCTTGAACTTGATATTTCCCTTGCGGTCCTTCCCCCTGGTTAATATTCACTGTGTTAAGTATCTGGGCACCGTTAGCCATTTTAATGAAGACTGAAGCAAAATGGGCACGATACACTTCAGCCTTCTTGATGTCATCAGTTCATAGACTCATAGACCTAAGGTCAGAAGGGACCATTATGGTCATCTTGTCTGACCTCCTGCACAACGCAGGCCACAGAATCTCACCCATCCACTCCTGTAACAAACCCCTGACCTGTGTCTGAGCTACTGAAGTCCTCAAATCGTGGTTTAAAGACCTCAAGCTGCAGAGAATCCTCCAGCAAGTGACCCATGCTGCAGAGGAAGGCAAAAAACATCCAGGGCCTCTGCCAATTTGCCCTGGATTATGAGCTCTCCTTCCTGCTAAGCAGAGGACCTCCACTTTCATTTGCCTTTCTCTTGCTCCTAATGGATTTAAAGAACCTCTTCTCGCTTTACATGATCCTTGCAGGTGTGACTCGTTTTGTGCCTTAGCCTGTCTGGTTTTGTCCCTACAGGCTTGTGCTGGTCTTTTGTTCTCCTCCTGAGCAGGTCATCCGGGTTTCCACTCTTTGTAGGATTCCTTTTTGATTTTCAGGTAATGAAAGAGTTCCGGGAGGATCCCCATTGGCCTCTTACTGTTCTTCTGCACTCTCCTTTGCATTGGGCTACTTCACAGTCATGCTTTTGATAGTGTCCCTTGAGAAGCCGCCAGCTCTCCTCAATTCCTTTATCCCACAGATTTTCTTCCCATGGGACCTCAGATACCAGTTCTCGGAGTTTGTCAGCGTCTGCTTTTTTGGATGTCCATTGTCCTGTTCCTTCCTTTCCCTCGAAACATAGAATCTATCCTGTCACCATCACTTCCACCAAAAAAAAAAAGAGCAGACTAAGGGGGGATATGATAGAGGTATGTAAAATCATGAGTGATGTGGAGAAAGTGAATAAGGAAAAGTTATTTACTTGTTCCCATAATATAAGAACTAGGGGCCACCAAATGAAATTAACGGGCAGCAGATTTAAAACAATTAGAAGGAAGTTCTTCTTCACACAGGACACAGTCAACCTGTGGAACTCCTTGCCTGAGGAGGTTGTGGAGGCCAGGACTATCACAGGGTTTAAAAGAGAACTAGATAAATTCATGGTGGCAAAGTCCATTAATGGCTTTTAGCCAGGATGGGTAAGGAATGGTGTCCCTAGCCTCTGTCAGAGGGTGGAGATGGATGGCAGGACAGAGATCACTTGATCGTTACCTGTTAGGTTCATTCCCTCTGTGGCACTGGCATTGGTCACTGTCAGAAGACAGGATACTGGGCTGGATGGACCTTTGGTCTGACCCAGTCTGGCCATTCTTATGTTCTTATGTTCACCCAAATCACCTTCCAACTTCAGATTTGCAACCACTGATCAGAATCAAGTCAAAACTGCCTATCCTCTGGTTACTTCCTCCACTACACGGTTGCCCGTTGTGTGGGG
Source organism: Gopherus evgoodei (assembly GCF_007399415.2). NCBI lineage: Eukaryota > Metazoa > Chordata > Testudines > Testudinidae > Gopherus > Gopherus evgoodei. The sequence goes on along the minus strand of NW_022060061.1, from coordinate 3,313,119 downwards.
GCAATTTGCCCCAGGCCCCAGACCCTGCAGGGGCCCCCACGAGAATATAGTATTCTATAGTATTGCAACTTTTTTTTGGAAGGGGCCCCCGAAATTGCTTTTCCCCAGGCCCCCAGAATCCTCCGGACGTCCCTGCTCCACTGGCTGGAACAAACAGCTGGCCCCAGCACATTCCAGCAGAGTACTGGAAATCGCCAAATTCCTTTCCCAACAGATGTCTGGGGAGCTGAAATCCCCCCTACCCCATCCCCCTTACTACCAGGTATTGTGTTTTGGATCCTTCTATTATTTGTTCTAGAAATGCCTCCTCCTCCTCCTCTTCCTGATCTGGGGTAAACCCCCAACCGTGATGTCACCCCTCTTCCCCCCTCCCCTTTATCTTTGAGTTGCTCTGCCTCCCGCCCCCTTCTAGGCCAAGACCGTCCAAAACAACCTTGTATGCGACACCTGATAAGAAAGTTTCAGACTCTGTCCAGGCTTAGATGCACTACGTGAAATACAGTTTGGAAAACATTCGAAGAGGCTAGATATTAAACAAACACATAATATACAGCTGTGCACACGCGCAGCTATAGACACACATCCTCTTCCGAGAAACACAGTCACATAAACAGACGTGAGACGTGTGTGTATCATACGTGTCTATCTATATTTGTGCATGTGTATACGTGTACACCAGATACACAGATTTCTGTGCACACTCACACATTTGACATACGTACACATACACGAAGAGGCATATACTCACATATTTTACACAGACCCACAAATTATACCCACACTTCTCTATCTGTGCAAAGATCCACATCTCGCTGTCTGTACGTGGCAGCTTCTCATCGTGCATCTTTCCTAACACGTATTTCACGTAACTTGCACCCCACCCCCTCAATCCAAAGACATTTCTCATAACACACACGCTCGTGCAACTGCCCACCACGCTTATCTGTGCAAGGGCTTGGGAGGAGCAGATCGGTATCAGTAAATGTTGATTTCACACAGTACATGCACGAACTGATAAAAAGTCTTTCCGCCGATGATCAGTGAAACGCACAGCGTGGCAGAGGGCTGCCTGGGAGGCAGGAATTTGATTTAAGGCTGTTTCCTTTGTGAATTTCGATACGTGACATTGACCATTTGGGTTGTACCGGTTAGAAAGCTTGAACTTTCTGAATCCGAACGTCTAGTGCCATTAGATAATTGTCGTCGGCACCCTCCATTGTCTGAATAAACCCCCCAATTTCGTGCAGTTGTGAAGATATAGCTCTACGCAATCTAAAAAAAAACATCTTATGAGTAAACACTGAGATTATCTGTCCAACGAAATCAAATTTGGCCAAGCCTGGCTCTGCAGCACTTGGAGGAGGTTGCCGCTAATTAGCTCTGCATCTACATAACGTGTCAGCACATGGGCCAGTGGGTCAGCGATAAACGCTGCTAGGGGGCTTCCCCCAACTGCAGCATCCTTCTGGAGATGCTCAGATCGCTGGCGGTTAGGGCCATGTAGGCATCTGGATAGATAGATAGATAGATAGATAGATAGATAGATAGATAGATAGATAGATAGATAGATAGATAGATAGATAGATAGATAGAGGGGGTGTATGGGGAGAGAGAGACGGGGGAATGGGCCAGCTCTGCTGTAGTTCAGGCTCTTGGTAGGATAGATGTATCTGAGGACGGAAAGCCAGCTGGAGCAGGGCCGCCTGGAGGATTCAGAGAGCCTGGGGCAAAGTAATTTCAGGGGCCCCTTCCATAAAAAAAAGTTGCAATACTATAGACTACTATATTCTCATGGGAGCCTGGGGCAAATTGCCCCACTTGCCCCCCCCCTCCCCGGGTGGCCCTGGGCTGGAGCGATACATGTGTCTGGGGATCGATCGGGCAGCCCCACGCACTGGGCTAAGACATCAGAGCATGTTTCAAAGCCACATTCACTAGAGCTGGGTATACTCAGCACAAATGCCTGCAAGTACACCCCACACACACTCACGCATGTGCACACACACCCGCACACACATGTGAATACACACGCCCACACACATTCACACATGCACACGTGAACACACATGCACACACACACGTGAACACACGCATTCTTGCATGCACACATGAACACACACACACATGAATACACACATGCATGCACACACACATCCCGCACACACACATATTAACACACGCACATGTGAACACACACATGCATGCACACACACATTCCTGCACGCACACGTGAACACACACACCCGCGCACACTAGCTGTCAAGTTCTACCAGCAGAGGCAGGAAATCAGTTTCCTGTTATGAAACACTCCTGCCAATGCCCCTGCCTGGCCCCTGGGCCCGCTCACCCGCCCCCAGCCCGCAGGGCACTGCCAGCCCCCGGGGCCCGCGCTGGTACCTTGGATGTCGAAGTCATTGTCAGGGCCGGCTCCCTGCGTGGTGCAGGAGGCCCAGGCCAGCAGGGTGCAGAGGGCAGCGATGTGGCTCCAGTGAGGCTCCATGGTCCGGGGAAGGGAGGACCGGAGCGATGAGCTGTCTGGCCTGGCAGAGCTCCCTGGCTGCAGGTTGTGGCTGCGGGGCGGGCAGGCTGGGAGGGGACAGATAAGGGCTGGGCTGAGGCTGCTGCTAGGGGAGGCTGAGGAGCAGGGCAGGAAGTTGGAGAGGAGCCAGGAGTGGTAGAGACGCCCCCACATCTCCCCCATTGCCCCTGCGCTGCCTTGGGGAGGGGATCATTGGGGCTGGACAGGGGATCCAGGGGGAGCAGATCACTGCCCCGTGGGATCCAGGGGGAGCGGATCACTGCCCCCTCCGCTGCCTTGGGGAGCAGATCTCTGCCCTGTGGGATCCAGGGGGAGCAGATCACTGCCCCCTCCGCTGCCTTGGGGAGCAGATCTCTGCCCTGTGGGATCCAGGGGGAGCAGATCACTGCCCCCTCCGCTGCCTTGGGGAGCAGATCACTGCCCTGTGGGATCCAGGGGGAGCAGATCACTGCCCCCTCCGCTGCCTTGGGGAGCAGATCACTGCCCCGTGGGATCAAGGGGGGAGCAGATCACTGCCCCGTGAGACGCAGGGGGAGCGGATCACTGCCCCGTGGGAACAAGGGGGGAGCAGATCACTGCCCCATGGCATCAAGGGGGAGCAGATCACTGCCCCATGGGATGCAGGGGGAGCGGATCACTGCCCCGTGGGATGCAGGGGGAGCAGATCATTGCCCCGTGAGATGCAGGGGGAGCGGATCACTGCCCCATGGGATCAAGGGGGAGCAGATCATTGCCCCGTGAGATGCAGGGGGAGCGGATCACTGCCCCATGGGATCAAGGGGGAGCAGATCACTGCCCCATGGGATGCAGGGAGAGCAGATCACTGCCCCGTGGGATGCAGGGGGAGCAGATCACTGCCCCGTGAGACGCAGGGGGAGCGGATCACTGCCCCATGGAATCAAGGGGGAGCGGATCACTGCCCAGTGCAATCCAGGGGAAGCAGATCACTGCTCCATGGGATGCAGGAGATTCTGCCTGGTGGGATACAATGGGGGGCTGTGGATCAGTGACTGGTGGGATCCAGGATCACACAGGTTTCACTGGCCCTTTGGATGCACAGCTGGGGAGTTGATCAGAGGCAGTGAATCCCCACCTGTGGGCTCTAGCAGGGCCGATCCTGCACTTTGCAGTGGGGGGATCGAACGGGAGATGGCAGCCGGCTCCCTCCCCATGCCACACACAGGGACACTCAGGCACCAGGTCACAGGACCTGAGCCAAACGGTGGGGGGGAGGTGTGATGCACCCCAGACACAGAGGGTGCTGGAAAGAGGGTGTTAAGGGGGGTTTAGACCCCCCCCGCCTTCACTCCCCAACCGTCTGGCTGGAAGGAAGGCAGGTCCCTTCCCCGAAGCAGCAAGATAATCAAACCCTCCCAGGGGACGTTGGGGCTGGACAGCAGATAAAACAGGGCGTTGTGATGCCAGCACATTAGGATTGCTGCTTTTGTGCCTTGCAAGAGTCCTAGAGGCACCAACCCAGATCAGGGCCCCCTTGTGCCAGGCACTGCTCAGACCCCAACTGAGATCAGGGACTCCATTGTGCCAGGCGCTGACCAGACCCAGTGAGACAGTCCCTGCCCCAAGCACTCCCAGTCTAAACTCACAAGCTAGACAAAATAAGGTTCATTATCCCCATTGTACGGATGGGGAAACTGAGGCACAGAGCCAGGCCGTGACATCACCAGGGAGTCTGTGGGGCACAGGTGGGAATTGGACCCAGCTGAAGCAGCTGTTTGTAGATTTCACTAACACCCCCATCCCCACTTTTTACTGTGAAAAACAAACTGTCCGGCCTTCAATCAAAGCCAGGCCGGACCCAAACCCCGGCCCCCCGTGACGCAGGTGAGCTCTGTCCCAGCAAGAACATGGGGAGGGACAGGCTGGAACAAACACCGCGTGTTGGCCAGAGATAAGGCGCCGGAGCGGCGCCGGGCTGGACCGGGCTGTTTACACCAAGCCTGGGCCTCTTTGAAACAGCTGAATGGTGTGATCCTGGGGGTGGTAACGGAGCGTCCCACTCAACGCCCCCAGCCCCACCCCCAACACACGCACCAGTGTCGCCATACAGCTAAGAGTACACGCCTGCAGCCCCGGACACACTGGTCCATGCACATCCTTGCACACACATGACTACACGCATGCACACAAACGTACATTCCTGCATGCACCTCTCCCCCGAATACAGGCACATCCCTGCACACACATGACTACATGCATGCACAAACACATATACATTCCTACATGCACAAACACACCCCGAATACAGGCACATCCCTGCACACACACAAAAACACACATGCACAAACACATGTACATTCCTGAATGCACCCCCCCCAATACAGGCACATTCCCTACACGCACACGTGAATACTTACACACACGAATGCCGTGACAGACACACTAGCACACGCACATCCCTGCACACACATGAATACACATACGCACAAACATATGTACATTCCTGCACATCCCCCCCCCCCAAATACAGGTACATTGCTGCATGCATACATAAATACACACACACACACACATGCATGTAGCCTCAGACACACTGGTCTATACACATCCCTGCACACACGACTACACGCCTGCAGACATGCGCAAAGACATGTGCCTCCTTGCATGCACCCATACCCCACCCCAAATACAGGCACATCCCTGCATGCACACCCGCGAACATACACCCACACGCTCGCTCACACACACACACACACATACACAGCCTGGCATATAATCACACACATGTATTATTACGGACACACACACAAACATAGTCACGGGCTCCTTTTAAGGTTAACCCATCAGCCACTGGGGACTTTGTCCAGCTCAGGGAAGGGGTGTGTGTGTCAGGACTCCTGGGTTCTGTCCCCAGGTGCGAAGTGAGACTGTTCTTAATGTTCCCTCTGAATAGTGGGGGGAGAGGGGGCTCAGTTTCTGGCCGACCCTCTGTCTCCTAGCAACTGCTGGCCTGGGCCCCTCCCCAGCAAGGTGCCAGCTGAAGGTGTTGGAGACAAAAAGGGATCAGGTGACCTCCTGGCCCGGGAAGGGGCTGAGCAGAGGAGGGGCTGGGAGGGGTTGTTAGTCTGGAGCTGGCTGGGGTCGAGGAGTGAAGTGCAGACGTGGGGGTCTGGCTCACTGCCCCCCAGAATGGACCTGGCCTAGGGGTCCGGTTTGCTGTACCCACAAGCTCTGTTTTAGACCCTGTTCCTGCCATCGAATAAACCTCTGTGTTACTGGCTGGCTGAGAGTCACGTCTGACTGCAAAGTGGGGGTGCAGGACCCGGTGGCTTCCCCAGGACCCCGCTGGGGGGGACTCGCTGTGGGAAGCACACGGAGGGGCAGAGGATGCTGAATGCTCCAAGGAGAGACCCAGGAGGTGAAGCCGTGGGAGCTTCTTGCCCTGGGGACAGTCTGCTCCAAGGGAGAGGAGGCTCCCCAGAGTCCTGCTGGCTTGGTGGGGAGCAGTTCCAGAGCATCGCCCGGTGACTCCGTGACACCCCAGCTCTGGGAGAGGCTGTGGGGGGTAGTGGGTGAGGGGAGCGGGGTCCGGACTCCTGGGTTCTATCCCCAGCTCTGAGCAGGGGTGGGGGGCAGGATTCCTGGGTTCTATCCCTAGCTCTGAGCGGGGGGGGGGGGCGAGGGGGCAGGACTCCTGGGTTCTAGCCCCAGCTTTGAAAGGGGGGGCAGGATTCCTGGGTTCTATCCCTAGCTCTGAGCGGGGGGGGGGGGGGCGAGGGGGCAGGACTCCTGGGTTCTAGCCCCAGCTTTGAAAGGGGGGGCAGGACTCCCGGGTTCTATCCCTAGCTCTGAGCAGGGGTGGGGGTGGGGGGCAGACTCCTGAGTTCTATCCCCAGCAATGAGTGGGGGATCGGGGGGGCAGGACTCCTGGGTTCTAGCCCCAGCTTTGAAAGGGGGGGGCAGGACTCCTGGGTTCTAGCCCCAGCTCTGAGTGGGGGGGCGGGGAGGCATGACTCGTGGGTTCTAGCCCCAGCTTTGAAAGGTGGGGCAGGACTCTTGGGTTCTAGCCTCAGCTCTGGGAAAGGCCTCGGGGGCTAGTGGTTGGAGGGCGGATGGGCAGGGGCCAGAGACACTGAGGAGGGGGGAGACCCATATCAGCCATTCCCAGGACACTTCCCTCTCTCCCTGCTGCTTATCGCCCCCTCCCCATGCAGGATAATCCCCCCCCAGGCTCCCGCCCATTTTCCCCATGGGGCCTGCCCGTTAACCCATTCTGAGCCAGGACAGCAAGAAGAGATCGGAGGGGGGGCACTGTGGGCTGACGCCCTCCCCCTTGTCACTGCAGGGGTCACACTGGGGTTGATGGGAGCTGGGATCACCAAGACTGGGGAGGATATTAGGGACCCCCCATAACAACGGGGGTGGGGGGAAGGAATAAGGCTGGCTGGTTGCTAAGCAACTGCAGGGATTGGGGGGCAGGAAGCTAGTGGTGAGATGGGAGAGCCAGGCTGGGGGACAGGGACTTTGTGTGTGTGGGGATCCTCATGGCCTGATCCCTCCCTCCCCCAGATAGTGTTACAGATTCCAAAGGGGGGTATTTACAGTTCAAAGGAGCTATTTGATCTGGGACTGAAACACTTGAGTCCCTGCGCCTGCACCCGTCACATCATCCTTCTGTGCCTCAGTTTCCCCACCTGCCCAATGGGGAGAGTGTTTATTTAGATTGTCAGCTCCAGGGCAGGGACTATCTCTCAGTGGGTCCAGACAGCGCCTGGCCCAAGGGGGCCCTGATCCCAGGCGGGGTCTGTGCAGCATCAGGCCCGAAGGGGGCCCCGACCCCAGACGCACCCTGGAAGCGCAGCTGTGAGATGCTAACGAAGCTGCCTGGGGGGCTGTGGCAAAATGGAAATTTTCAAGTAATATTTTCATGACGCCCACATATGCCTCAGTTTCCCTCTGAATGTAGCCTTGCTCCCCAGCAGATGTGAAAGGGTTAAATCTGCTCTTGGCCCAGAGCAGGCACATGGGGCTGGCTAGGGTGGACCCAGGGGAGACTCCAAACAGCCAAGGGGAGCCCCCCCCCGACCCCCCATTAACACTCAGCAACCCAGCCCCAGCACCAGAGCAAAGGGCTCAGGCCGGGGGTTAAGTGCTGCCCCCTTGGCCAGACAAAGGGCAGAGCTAGAATGGTGCCCACCGCAGCTCTGCTGGGTACACGCTCTGGCTTGGCCAGGCTGCCCCACACGACCCCTCAGGGCCACCCGGGGGCCCCGCCGAGGCTGCGAGCAGGGGACTAATGAACTGGGTCTGGTGGGTGCCCAGAGGGCACGCAGGGGGCTGGCTGCCCGGCCTTCGCTGCAGGGAGCCACTGAGAGAGACGGGGCAGCTGGTCCACAGGCCCAGATCCGGAGTCACATGGGGCAAAGGGGGGCAGGCGCAAACCCTCAGCCCCACCTTCTGGGCTGGGAGCGGATCCTGGGGGGACGGGTCCCCCATCCCCAGTGGGCATTGAATAAACTGGAGATCATGCAGCCGGTAGCACCCGCGTCCAGCCACGATTCGCAGCCGATGGACCCGGCCCCACGCAGCCGGGCGCCCCCCAGCGAGGAGCAGGGAGCCTGGCCTGGTGCCAGGGAGGCACCGCGGCCCAAAGAAACCCAGGGCATGGCCCTGTGCCAGCCAGCTGCAGAACCCGTCTGCCCTCCGCGTGATCTACGGTCCCTCCCTACGGGCACCTGCCTGCCCCAAGCCCCCCCGTCCATCCCTTCCCACCCCCACCCACCCCATGCCCCCCATCCATCCCTTCCCACCCCCACCTGCCCCATGTCCCCCACCCACCCCCATTCCCCCCCAACCATCCCTTCCCACCCCCACCTGCCCCCATCCATCCCTAACCACCCCTCACCCAGCCCCATGCCCCCAATCCATCCCTACCCACCCTCTACCTGCCCCGATTCCCCCTTCCATCCCTTCCCAACCCCCACCTAGCCCCCATCTGTCCCTCCCTACAGGCACCCACCTGCCCCAAGCCCCCTCTGTCCATCCCCTCCCACCCCCACCTGCCCCATGTCCCCCACCCACCCCCATTCCCTCTCTATCCACCCCTCCCCACCCCCCACCCAGTCCGATGCCCTCCTCTATCCATCCCTTCCCACCCCACACCTGCCCCATCCCCCCTCTATCTATCCAGCGCCCGCTGCTGCCAGACCTGGGGCAGGGCTGTGCTGGGCAGGAAGCAGGGGGCAGCTGCCAGATCCTGGGGATCTCTGTGGGGCTCAGACTCCCAGACGGGGTCCGTCGCCCCCTCCTAAGCCCGCGCTCCTCCCCCCCCCACAGTGGCCTGTGGGTGAGCGTCTCGCTGCCCTCGTGGTCCTGGGCAAGCAGACCCCAGCGTCAGCCGTAGCGAGGGGGACGTGGGACCCCAGGAGCCGACCCCCCAAGATCCAGTCCTGCTGCAGCTCCAGGCCCCGGTTTGCTGGTGGGGGTGACTGAGGGCCTGATTCTGAAGCGGGGGGGGGGCACATCCGCCAAGGGCCCAGTCCTGGGCTGGGGATGAAGACACTTCGAGCCTGGGGTTGCAAAGGGCCTGATCCTGCAGTGGGGACCCCCCCCACCAACACACAAAGCTGCAGAGGGGAATGAGACCCCAACACCCCCTCCCTGCCCCCATCTGGGGGCTCCTGGCAGCCCCCTCTCCCCCCAGAGAGCTCATCTCCCCAGCATTGTCACGGCAACCAGGGGGTGGGGCTGAAAACACAGCAGCACCCCCAACAGGCATCAGCCAAGAGCCCCACCAGTTCCCCAGCTGGGGCCCCCCCAAGGGCCAGGGCCAGCTGCTGCCACCTAGTGGCCACTGGAGGGGGGCTCAACCAGCTGCAACATCACTAGCCCCCCATTTGCACCCCCTACAAAAACGGGCCTGCCCCAGATGCCCCCCGGGAGGGGCAGAACAAACCATCAGACCATGGTTTGCTCTGCTCAGGGGGGTTTATTGGAAAACCCAGGATTCAGAGCCCCACCCCTCGGCTGATTGCTGGGGAGCAGCGAGGGGGGAACCCCAAGCACAGACCCCACTCCTCAGCGGGGACCTCTCCCAGGAGTGTTGGCCCCATCCAGGCCTCCATGATCGCCTGCCCCCCAAACCCCTCTTCCCGGGAGCAGGGCAGCCCCCAGCACAGCCGATCCTGGCGTCTCCGGTGCCCCATGGCACGCTCGGCACTCCTGGCTGCAGGGTGGGACAGGGGGCAGGCTGGGGGGATGGGAATTGGGGGAGCCCAGCTGAGGCTTGTTTTGCCGATGGCAGGGGGGGTGTAGATCCCCAGGGCGACTTGGGGAGGGGCCAACAGGGTGTGCAGGGAGGAGCTAGACATGCAGCGGGGGAGCGGGGGCTGGGGAATGAAGCAGGGGGATCTGGGGTGTAGATCAGGGGGGAAGGGCTGGGGGAGGCTGCCAGGGGGAGGTGCTAGGGGCTGGGAGGGAGGAGAGGGGGGACCATGGGGGGGTGCCCGGGCTGTGGGGTGCTGGCGGCAAAAAGGGCCCTGGGAGGGAGGGGAGTGAGGGCTCCATGGTTAGGGCTGGGCTGGGGGGTAGGGGAGTGGGGGCTTTGTGGGCAGGGGTGGGTCGGGGCAGGCGGGGGCTGGGGGGGCCCTTCCGGCGCAGGACAAAGTCGAAGTTGGCAGCTGGATTCATGGCATAGAAGGCGTTGGCCCCGTCAGGGATCAGCAGCTCTGGGGGGGTTGGAGGAGAGTGTGAGGGGGGCACAATGGTACTGAAGACCTCCCAGATGGTCCTTGTCTGCCCCTGCCCCTCCCCCAACACCTCCCCTCCCCCCATGCCCTCATCCCCCCAACCTTCCCCCTGATACCCCCGCAGTGTGCTCCCCCCACCTGGTCCTCTGCTCCAGGAACACCCCCTGCCCCTCCCAACAGCTCCCCTGCCCCCAACGCCTCCACCTTCCCCCCACCTGTGACACGTCCCCTCCCCCCTATGCCCTCACCCCAACCTTCCCCCCACCTGTGATACCTCCCCTCCCCATCCCCCCAACCTTCCCCCCACCTGTGACACCTCCCCTCCCCCACATGCCCTCATCCCCCCCAACCTCTTCTCCAGCAACACCCCTGCCCTGCCCCCAACACCTCCCCTCCCCCATGCCCTCACCCCCCCACCCAGCATGCTCTCCCCGCACCTGTGACACCTCCCCTCCCCATCCCGTCCCAGCCGGGCCCCCCTCACCTCTGCCGCCCCCCAGCAGCTGCAGGAGCTGGAAGGCTCCGGGCGGGGTCCCGTCCAGGCCGTGTTTCTGGAGGGCGCGCAGCACCACGGCTGGGGTCTTGTCCTGGCTGGTCAACTGGGGGAACGGGGGGGGCACAGCATCAGGGTGGGGGAGGGGGCAGCACATGCAGGGGTGGGGGCGGGGGAGCATGCAGAGGGTACAGGGCAGCAATGGGGATGGGGGGGCCAGGCCCCGGCCCTGCCCCCCACCCAGAGGCAGGACCCCCCCGGCCCCTCTCACCAGGATGCTCTTGTAGAGGTTGCCGTGGGCGTTGTCCATGCTGACCCGCACGATGCACGAGTCCGCCCCCTGCTGGTTGTACAGGGGCGAGCAGGGGCGGCGGGCAAGGGGGGAGGGCGGCTCCTCGGGGGGGCAGGTGCTCACCGGCAGCTCCAGCAGGCTCTGGGTGGGGGGCGGGGAATGAGGGCTGGTGAGCAAGCAGGGAGAGAACCCAGGAGTCCGGGCTCCCAGCCCCGCCCTCCCCGCCAGCTCTAACCACCGCACCCCACTCCCCTCCCAAAGCAGGGAGTGAACCCAGGAGTCCGAGCTCCCAGCTCCACCTTTCCCGCCAGCTCTAACCACCGCACCCCACTCCCCCCTCCCCAGAGCAGGGAGTGAACCCAGGAGTCCGGGCTCCCAGCCCCGCCTTCCCCGCCAGCTCTAACCACCGCACCCCACTCCCCCCTCCCCAGAGCAGGGAGTGAACCCAGGAGTCTGGGCTACCAGCCCCGCCTTCCCCGCCAGCTCTAACCACTGCACCCCACTCCCCTCCCAGAGTGGGGATAGAACCCAGGAGTCCGGGGTTCCCCCTCCCTGTTCTAACCACTGGAGCCCAGCGAACACTGGCCTTTGCTCTGGCACAGCTCAGCCCATCCCAGCTACCCCGGCAGCCCCCTGGCATCCCGCGGTACCTTGCCAAGGGGCCCCCCCATCTCCAGGGAGCAGGGGGCACTGGGCCCCTCATCAGCTTCGCAACTGCTGCTGGTGCCCGAGGGCGAGATGCTGCCCTTCGCAGAGGGCAGACGGGGGGGCAGGGCCTCGGCCCCCAGCAGGAGCCTGAGGGGAGATGGGGGTGAATGGGCAAGAAAGGGGGGGAAGGGCTGGGGGGGCCCGAAAGGAGAACCTGCCCCCCAGACATCTCCATCCCTCTCCAGATGCCAATTCCACCTTCCCAGAGCGAGATGCCCCCCAACGCCCACCGCCTCCCCCCTTTACCCATGGACCCCCTGCCCCTCCCCCACCCCCACATGAATGTGGGAAACCTGGTAATAGTTTTATGACCACTGAGGCCTGGTCCACACTACAGCGTTAAATCGATTTAAACAGTGTTAAATCGATTTAACGCTGTACCCGTCCACACTACAAGGCACTTTAAATCGATTTTAAGGGCTCTTAAAATCCATTTCTGTACTCCTCCCCAACAAGAGGAGTAACCCTAAAATTGATATTACTATATCGATTTAGGGTTAGTGTGGACGGAAATCGAAGTTATTGGTCTCATTCTTTTACTGAGCTACCCAGAGTGCACCGCTCCGGAAATCGATGGTAGCCTAGGACCATGGATGCACACCACCGAATTAATGTGTCCTAGTGTGGACGCGTAAAATCAATTTTATAAAACCAGTTTTATAAAACCGGTTTTAATAATTTCGATTTTATGCTGTAGTGTAGACGTGGCCTAGGTGTGCCTCAGTTTCCCCACTGATTCTGCCTGACCAGCCACTAGTGCCAAGGGAATGACCCCCAGAGGAGAGGGGAGTGAGGCCTGGCCTAGGGCTGCCCCATGGCTCCCCCAGGAGCTGAGCAGGATCAACCCCTCTGAGCAGGGGACGCAGGAAGCCGACAGGAACCCCCATGGGAAACTGAGGCAGGCAGGGAACAGCCAGGGCCATCCCCACGCCCCCCAGGCAGGGCTCCCGGAGCTACCGTCACTCAGGCTGGGGGGCTGCTCACAGGCAGACGGAAGCCGCGTCCCATCGGGCCTTTTGGAGAGCCCAGGTCAGCTCCGGAGACGCCCGGCGCTGATGGGGGACTGAGGGGGCCGGGGTAACCCCCGAGCTGGCGGGGCTGGGGGTGACTTATGAGCTGGGGGGGCAACTCCCAAGCTGGGGGGGCAAGGGGCGACTTACAAGCTGGGGGGGCTGGGGTAACTCCTGAGCTGGGGGGCTGGGGGCGACTTACGAGCTGAAGCGTTTGCTGAGGCTGCGTTTGACACGGGGTGAGTTGGGGCAGGAGTCGGCTGGGGGCTCAATGAGCTGCGAGACCCGGTAGCTGGGGGGAGGGGGGGTTAGCGAGTGTCTGTCCTGCCCCCCCCCCCGCAGCTAATTCGCTCCTTCCATCATGGAGGGGGACGCTCCAGGCAGCTCACCATGTGATGCCCCACTGCCCCCTCCCCAGGCTCCCTACTGCCCCCCCTCATGGACCCCTGGCCTCTCTCCTGCCCCCTCATTGTCCTCTTCCCCGCCTCCCTACTGCCCCCCAGCCTCTCTTCTGCCCCCCTCACTGCCCCTTCCCCCACCTCCCTACTGCCCCACGGCCTCTCCTGCCCCCTCCCCCACCTCCCTACTGCCCCCGCCCTCTCTCCTGCCTCCCCTTATTCCCCCCTCCCCCACCTCCCTACTGCCCCCCTCACTGCCCCCAGCCTCTCTCCTGCCCCTCCTCACTGCTCCCTCCCCCACCTCCCTATTGCCCCACGGCCTCTCTCCTGCCCCCTCTCCCACCTCCCTACTGCCCCCAGCCTCTCCCCTGCCCCCCATCACTGCCCCCTCCCCCACCTCCCTACTGCCCCCGGCCTCTCCCTGCCCCTCCTCACTGCCCCCTCCCCCACCTTCCTACTGCCTCCGGGCTCTCCCTTGCCCCTCCTCACTGCCCCCTCCCCCACCTCCTTACTGCCCCACGGCCTCTCTCCTGCCCCTCCTCACTGCCCCCTCCCCCACCTCCCTACTGCCCCCGGCCTCTCTCCTGCCCCCTCCCCCACTTCCTTACTGCCCCTCTCACTGCCCCCTGGCCTCTCTCCTGCCCCCCCTCACTACCGGCCCCCCTCCGGCCCCTCCTATGCCCCCCACTGCACTCTCTGCTCACTGACCACCTCCCACCTGCCCCACCACTGTGACCCCCGAGACCCCCTCCCCACCCCCGCGGTACCTCTGCTCCTCGGAGAGCCGGCCGTGGCGCTGGAAGGCGGCCAGCACGGGGGGGTTGGGGTGCAGGGCGTAGCCCCGGCACGACGTCTGCAGCTGCTGGATCCGCAGCAGGATCTCCGCCTCCTGGGCCCAGAGACGGGGTTCAGGGCCCCTGCTCCCGTCTCCCCCATCCGCCTCCCGCTCCCCCAGCTCCCGTCTCCCCCATCCGCCTCCTGTCCCCCCAGCTCCCGTCTCCCCCATCTGCCTCCCGCCCCACAGCTCCCTTCCTCCCCGCTCCCCCAGCTCCCGTCTCCCCCATCCGCCTCCCGCCCCACAGCTCCCATCTCCCCCATCTGCCTCCCGCCTCACAGCTCCCTTCCTCCCCGCTCCCCCAGCTCCCGTCTCCCCATCCGCCTCCCGCTCCCCCAGCTCCCGTCTCCCCCATCTGCCTCCCGCTCCCCCATCCGCCTCCCGCCCCACAGCTCCCATCTCCCCCATCCGCCTCCCACTCCCCCATCCGCCTCCCACTCCCCCAGCTCCCGTCTCCCCCATCCGCCTCCCGCTCTCCCAGCTCCCGTCTCCCCCATCTGCCTCCCGCTCCCCCATCCGCCTCCCGCCCCACAGCTCCCATCTCCCCCATCCGCCTCCCGCTCCCCCATCCGCCTCCCGCTCCCCACAGCCTCCCATCCCCCCCACCCCCCGAACCCACTCCCCCTCTGCTCTCCCAGGGTCCCGGCCAGCCCCCCTCCCCCCCACTCACCTTCCGCCTCTTTTCAAAGTTGATGAGCCCACCCTGGGGGGGAATCAGAGAGAGAACATGAGGGGGTTGGGCCCCCCAGTGGTTACCCCAGGAAGAGGCTGGCACTGGGGGAGGTTTCCTGGCCCCTGGGGGCAGGATGAGCACAAAAGCCTCTGGGGGTCTTGGGGGAAGAGGCAGCTCAGCCTTAATGGGCCCCCGAGGCGGGCACTGTGGGGGGGCACAGTGAGGGTGCGAGCCTGGGGACGCCCAGCCTCCTCGACTCACCTCCAGGAAATCCGGCAGCGCCGTGTCCAGCATCACCAGATCCGTCAAGAAGGTGCCAAGGTACGGGACAGTGCCTGGGGGGGGCGCCTGGATGTGGAGGGTCCGGGTCACCCACATGGCTCTGCCAGTGCCCCTAACTCCCGACTCGCAGCCTCTCGTTATCTCTCTCCACCCCAGCACCCCGAGCTCTGCCAGTGCCCCTCACTCCTGACTTGCAGCCCCGTTATCCCTCCCCAAACCCCCCACCCCAAGCTCTGCCAGTGCCCCTCACTCCCGACTCGCAGCCCCCCGTTATCCCTCCCCAACCCCCCCACCCCAAGCTCTGCCAGTGCCCCTCACTCCTGACTTGCAGCCCCGTTATCCCTCCCCAAATCCCCCACCCCAAGCTCTGCCAGTGCCCCTCACTCCCGACTCAGCCCCCGTTATCCCTCCCCACCCACCTCCCTGAGCTCTGCCAGTGGCCCCCAGTCCCCACCCGCAGCCCAGCAGGTGCCCCTCAGTCCCAACCCACAGCCCCTGCTAGCCCAGCCCTGCCCCCCAAAGCCCAGCAGGTGCCCCTCACTCCCGACTCGCAGCCCCTGCTAGCCCAGCCCTGCCCCCCACAGCCCAGCAGGTGCCCCTCACTCCCGACTCGCAGCCCCTGCTAGCCCAGCCCTGCCCCCCACAGCCCAGCAGGTGCCCCTCACTCCCGACTCGCAGCACTCCAAGGCCCTAGACCCTGGCCGGGTCCCATCGCTCACCGCTGGCTTCTCCGGGGGATTCAGTTTCTGAGTCGCTTTGCGGGCGACGCGGGGGCTGGGGGTTCCCTCGGGGACGCCCTGGGCAGCATCTCCCTGTGCAGAGGGACGGGATCGGCAGGGCCCAGCGCAAAGAAATCATTGATGGGAGCCTGTGGTACACGGAGCAAAATCCCACTGCCGGGGGCACCGTGCCCCCCCCGGCGCCCCCCACCCTCTCCCCTGCCCTCTGCGGCACGACATCCCCCGGCGCCCCCTGCCCTACACCCCTGGTGAACCCCCCACCCTGCCCCCACAGCATGGCACCCCCAGCAAGCCCCCTGCTCACCAAGACCCCCCTGCCCCCTGCTGAGCCCCCTGCCCCCCCAGCAAGCCCCCCACCTTTCACTGATCCCCCGCAGCACAGCACCCACTGCTGAACCCCCCACTCCCTGCGGCACAGCACCCCATAGCATGGCCCCAGCGCCAGGTACCTGCAGCAGGATTTCCCGGCAGCTCAGGTGGTTCTTGTCGTCGAAGATCTGCGAGAGCTTCCAGAAGACGCCCATGGTGTCCCTGGGGGCAGGACGGGACCGAGACAGAGCTCTGTCCATGCATGCACCCCCAATCCCCATCCCGACACCCCCAATCCCCATCCCCGTTGGCCCCCACACCCCCAATTCCCACCCATCCCGGCACCCCCAATTCCCATTGGCCCTCACACCCCCAATCCCCATCCTGGTACCCCCAATCCCCATCGGTCCCACACCTGCAATCCCCACCCATCCCGGCACCCCCAATCCCCATTGGCCTCCACACCCCCAATCCCCATCCTGGAACCCCCAATCTCCATCCCCATTGGTCCCACACCTGCAATCCCCACCCATCCCGGTACCCCCAATCCACATCCCGGCATCCCCAATCCCCACCCACACTGACACCCCCAATCCCCATCCCCGTCGGCCCCCACACCCCCAATTCCCACCCATCCCGGCACCCCAATCCCCATCCCAGCACCCCCAATCCCCATCTCCATTGGCCCCTGCACTCCCGATCCCCACCCCAACCCACTCCAGCACCCTCGATCCCCATCCCTGCCTGCCCTGGCACCCCCAATCCTCAGCCCCTGATCCCCCTCCCACCTGCCCCAGGACTCCCGATCCCTGTCAGCCCCCATAGCCCAAAACCTCAACCCCCAATCTCCCGGCACCTCCAATCCTCAGCCCCCGATCCCCATTCCCACCTGCCCCGGCACCCCCAATCCCCGTCCTCACCTGCCCCGGCACCCCCAATCCCCATCGGCCCCCACATCCCCGATCCCTGCCCCCACCCAGCCTGGTACCCTCAATCCCCATCCCCATCTGCCCCCCACAACCCAACCCTCAGCTCCCAATCTCCATCCCCATCTGCCCCGGCACCCCCAATCCCCATTGGCCCACACACCGCCCCGATCCCCACCCCCACCCAGCCTGGTAACCCCAATCCCCATCCCCATCTGCCCCTGCACCCCCAACCCTCAGCCCCTGAACCCACTCGCCCCAGCACCCCCAATCCCCGTCCCCACCTGCCCCGGCACCTCCAATCCCCATTGGCCCCCACGTCCCCGATCCCCACCCTCACCCAGCCCGGTACCCCCAATCCCCATCCCCATCTGCCCCCGCACCCCCAACCCTCAGCCCCCAATCCCCATCCCCACCTGCCCCAGCACCCCCAATCCCCATTGGCCCACACACCCCCGATCCCCACCCAGCCCGGTACCCCCAATCCCCATCCCCACCTGCCCTGGCACCCCCAATCCCCATTGGCCCACACTCCCCCGATCCCCGCCCCCACCCAGCCTGGTACCCCCAATACCCATCCCCATCTGCCCCCACACCGCCAACCCTCAGCCCCCAATCCCTGCCTCCACCCTCCCCGGCACCCCCAATCCTCAGCCCCTGTCATAAACATAAAGGGAAGGTAACAGCCCTCCTCTGTACTGTCCTATACAATCCCTCCTGGCCAGAGGCACAACAGCCTTTTACCTGTAAAGGGTTAAGAAGCTCAGGTAACCTGGCTGACACCTGACCCAAAGCACCAAAAGGGGGTGGGGGGGTTGTTTTGTCTGTTCTGGGTACTCGCTGGAGACAGAGCAAGAGAAATCCGGCTCCTCTCCAATTAGCAGCTACTTAGCAAGGAAACGCCTTAGATTCTCCTTCGCTTTGGCTTGTGATTTTCTCTGTGCTGAGCGGGAGGTTTAGCCCCGTGTTCTCCTTCTGTAACTTTAAAGTTTTGCCCAGAGGGAAACCCTCTGTTGGTTGCCTGGGAGGTTCCCTTCCAGCTAGTCGGCCGGAGATGCCCAATTCACCCTTTTTCTTTCTAATAAAGTTCTGTTTTTTTAATAAGCTGATTGGGATTTTTAGTGTCCGAAAAACCCAGGGCTGGTCTGGGCTCATCTTGTTTATTCTCCGGCCTCTCCAGGAAAGGAGGTGAAGGGACTTGGGGGGATATTTTGGGGAAATCGGACACCAAGTCATCCTTTCGCTGATTCTTTGTTTGAATCACGGGGGCGGTAGCGGTTACCTAAGCCAAGGACAAGGGAAGGATTTGTGCCTTGGGGAGTTTTTAACCTAAGCTGGCAGAAATAAGCATAGGAGGTCTTTCATGCGGGTCCCCACATCTGTACCTCAGAGTGGGGAGGGAACCCTGATAACCCCCTATATCCCCACCCCCAGCTCCCCCAAACTTCAACCCCCAATCCCCACCCCCAGCACCTCCAATCCTCAGCCCCCAATCCCGGCACCCACCTAACCCTGGTTACTGCACCCTCCTGACACTATCCCCACCCTGGCACCCTGATCCTCTCACCCCCCCCATTCCTGTCCCACCCACCTCCACCCACTGAACCCCATTCTGGCAGCCTCCCCAGCATGTCCTGACCACACTTGTAGCACCCCTCCAGGACCCCACTCCCCACCATGAGCCCCAACCCAAGAGCATTGGCTCTTGGGGGCCAGTCCCACCCTCTGGAAGGCGGGACTTCCTGGATTAGCTCTGGCCACCCCAGTCATGCCTTCGGGGGGCGCTGGTCAGATTGCATGGAGCCAAACTCACGCCCAAGCTCTGCCTGCCAAGCCAGAATGGGGCAGGGTGTGAGAGCTGCCGCTCTCCACCGTCAGACAGCCCCCCGCCCCCTCCATTCAGCCCCCCAGCTCTCACCGGCTGACGGCAGCCCAGGTCCTCTTGAGCCTGTGCACGGGGCTGGACTGCAGGGCGGAGATCACGGCTCGCAGGGAGGAGAAGTTACGCAGAACGCAGCAGTGCTGGGGGGGAGGGGAGTCAGTGGGGTCCAGCTGCCCAACCCCAGATCTACCCCGCAACCCTCCACAAATCCAGTTATTACTGGACTCCATCCCCCAACCCTGCTGGCCTGGATCCCCCTCAACCTCCCATAAGTGCCCCTCACCTTCCCCCAAAACCCACTCGGCCCCCTTGGCCCTACCCCCATCCCACCCCCTCAGCTGTCCCCTTCCTCCACCTGGGCGATTGCGACCCACTTCTCCAGCAGCCGGGCTCTCTGCGGCGCACGGAGCTGCACATCACCCAGCACCGAGGCGACGACGCAGCTGGTGATGGCGTTGAACTGGGCCACGGTGGCGCGGACGCTGGGCGCTGCCCCCTCGCCCACCTTGCGGTCCCGCTGCGACCAGATGCAGCCCAGGCAGTGGAAGGGCCGCACCTGCATGAACAGCTCCTGGTGGGGGGGAAAGGGAGCAGGGGAGGGCCCATGCTCTGTGCCCAGGCACAGCAAAGGAACAGAACCCAGGCGTCCTAGTTCCCAACCCTCTCGCTCTAGCCACTAGACACCACTCCCCACCCAGAGCTGGGGAAAGAACCAAGGAGTCTTGGCTCCCGGCCCCTCCCTGCTCTAACCACTAGATACCACTCCCCTCCCAGAGCTGGGGAGAGAACCCAGGAGTCCTGGCTCCCAGCCCCTCCCTGCTCTAACCACTAGACACCACTCCCCTCCCAGAGCTGGGTAAAGAACCCAGAAGTTCTGCCCCTCGGGCCCCCTGCCCTAACCACTGATCTGTGCTCTCTTGGGTGATCTGGCTCTGCTCCCCCAGCCCCCCACTTACTATGTCCATTAGCGTCAGCTGCTCGGCCACTTCCTCCACACTGAACGACAGGAGATCGGGGGACTCCCCGCAGCCCTCTGGCCCCCCCTCGCCCCCCAACACCAGCAGACCATCCCCAGGGGATTCACAGCCTGCAAGGGAGACAGCGCAGGGCATCAGACCCGCCAGCTACACAGGGGCCTGCGAGGGGAGAGGCGCTGAGGGGTTCCAGCCAAGGGATGGGCGGAGGAGGGGATAAGATGGACAGGCAGACGAGGGGCTGTAGTCAGGGGCCAGGTGGTGGTGGAAGAGCCAGGAGGGGGACAGATGCTGGGGGGTTGTAGCCAGGGGACAGGTGGAGGTGGGAGTTGTAGCTGGGGGGTGGGAGGGACAGGCGGAGGCGGGGATTGTAGCCAGGGGACAGGCAGAGATGGAAGTTGTAGCCAGGGGACAGGCGGAGGCAGGAGACAGAGGGAGTTGGGGTTAGGCGGAAGCAGGGGACAGAGGGAGTTGGGGTTGAGGCCAGGGGACAGGCAGAGGTGGTGGTTGTAGCCGGGGACAGGCAGAGGCAGGGGACAGGCAGAGGTGGGGGTTGTAGCCAGCGGACAGGCGAGGCAGGGGACAGGCGGAGGTGGGGGTTGTAGCCAGCAGACAGGCGAGGCAGGGGACAGGCGGAGGTGGGGTTGTGGCCAGCGGACAGGCGGAGGCGGTGGTTGTAGCCGGGGACAGGCAGAGGCAGGGGACAGGCAGAGGTGGGGGTTGTAGCCAGCGGACAGGCGAGGCAGGGGACAGGCGGAGGTGGGGGTTGTAGCCAGCAGACAGGCGAGGCAGGGGACAGGTGGAGGTGGGGGTTGTAGCCAGCGGACAGGCGAGGCAGGGGACAGGCGGAGGTGGGGGTTGTAGCCAGCGGACAGGCGGAGGCAGGGGACAGGCGGTGGTGGGGGTTGTAGCCAGAGGACAGGTGGAGGCAGGGGACAGGCGGAGGCGGTGGTTGTAGCCAGGGGACAGGCGGAGGTGGGGGTTGTAGGCAGGGGACAGGCGGCAGTGGGGGTTGTGGCCAGGGGACAGGCGGAGGCAGGGGATAGGCGGCGGTGGGGGTTGTAGCCAGGGGACAGGCGGAGGCAGGGGACAGGCGGCGGTGGGGGTTGTAGCCAGGGGACAGGCAGAGGCAGGGGACAGGCGGCGGTGGGGGTTGTAGCCGGGGACAGGCAGAGGCAGGGGACAGGCAGAGGTGGGGGTTGTAGCCAGCGGACAGGCGAGGCAGGGGACAGGCGGAGGTGGGGGTTGTAGCCAGCAGACAGGCGAGGCAGGGGACAGGTGGAGGTGGGGGTTGTAGCCAGCGGACAGGCGAGGCAGGGGACAGGCGGAGGTGGGGGTTGTAGCCAGCGGACAGGCGGAGGCAGGGGACAGGCGGTGGTGGGGGTTGTAGCCAGAGGACAGGTGGAGGCAGGGGACAGGCGGAGGCGGTGGTTGTAGCCAGGGGACAGGCGGAGGTGGGGGTTGTAGGCAGGGGACAGGCGGCAGTGGGGGTTGTGGCCAGGGGACAGGCGGAGGCAGGGGATAGGCGGCGGTGGGGGTTGTAGCCAGGGGACAGGCGGAGGCAGGGGACAGGCGGCGGTGGGGGTTGTAGCCAGGGGACAGGCGGCAGTGGGGGATGTAGCCAGGGGACAGGCGGCAGCGGGGGATGTAGCCCAGAGTCTCTTACTCTCAGGCTCCGCCTGTTCATCTCCCGGCTCCTCCTGAAAGCTCTGCAGTAGCCCTTCGGCCCGCGCACACCCCTCCGAGCCCGGGGCTGCCTGGCGCAGGTAGCCATGGAGCTGGCGCAGGCTGGGGTGCTGGGGGGGCTCCCGGAAATCCTCGGGGTGATCATGCAGCCAGAGCTCCAGCACCTGCAGCACAGCCCTGGGGGGGTGGGAGGGTCAGTCCTGGCAAGAGGGGGCAGACAGGCTCTGAGGCCCCTGCCCTCTGGGTCTGGGGGGCATCCCTGTAACCCCAGGAGCTGGTCTGAGACCCCCCAACCCACAGCAGCCCCCTCCCCTGGCCTAGCTGGGGGAGGGCCCCCACCACAGGAACCAGACTGCAGGGTTCTCACCTCGCAGCTTGCCCAGAGACCAGCCCCTAGGGCTCCCCTGTCGGGGGTGGGGGGAGTCCAGAGCCCCCCTGGGACTCACCTGTTGTGGGAGGGGGGAGCCCAGCCCCCCCGGGGCTCACCTGTCAGGGCCCAGCGGCAGCAGCAGCTCCAGCACGCGGCCGGGGGTGGCGAAGGCGCGGTAGGTGGCCAGGAAGCTGGGGAGGTAGCCAGGGTCACTCTCTGCACTGGCCACGACCAGGCCTCTCACCAGCTGGGGCAGGGTCCCGGCACGCAGCCGGCGCAGCCTGCAGGTGCGGTACTGCACGAAGGGGCAGGGGGGGCCAACTCCGGCCTGGGGGGGGGATGGAGTGTGAGAGATAGATAGATAGATAGAGGAGGTGGATGGGGATAGATAGATAGATAGATAGATAGATAGATAGATAGATAGATAGAGGAGGTGGATGGGGATGGATGGATGGATAGATAGATAGATAGAGGGGGTGTGTAGGGTTAGATAGATAGAGGAGGTGGATGGGGATAGATAGATAAATAGATAGATAGAGGAGGTGGATGGGGATGGATGGATAGATAGATAGAGGGGGTGGGGGATAGATAAGTATGGAGAGATTGAGACAGAGCGAATAGAAGGAATAATTACATCACCCCAGCCTCTTCCCCTCCTGCAGGACCTCAAAAGGGTCCACTGGCCTAAGCTGCAGCCGCCTCTGGGGTGGGGCCAGGGGCTGTTTATACAGAGACCCCTCGCTTGGCGCTGAGATGCAGCCACCTCTGGGATGGAGCACGGGGGCTGTTTATACAAGAACCCCTCACCCGGCGCTGAGATGCAGCCACCTCTGGGGCAGAGCACAGGGGCTGTTTATACAGGAACCCCTCAGCCAGTGCTGAGACGCAGCCACCTCTGGGGCAGATGCAGGGGCTGTTTATACAGGAACCCCATACCCAGTGCTGAGATGCAGCCACCTCTGGGGCGGAGCACGGGGGCTGTTTATAACAACGCTGCGCAGCAGATTAGGTCCGGATGTGAAGAATTCCAGCTCTGAGAGAAAATGAGCCAAAGTCACAGCACAGCGCCCCTGCTGGGCCCCCGCCCCACTCCCTGCAGCACCAGGCTCCTCCATGCAGCTGCTGACTGGGTCCACCCCCCTTGGCATAGGCGAGCTGACAGGCCCCTGGCAGAGCCCCCCGTACCAGCGGGCAGGGTCCCCCATTGGCTGCAGGCTCTGCCCTCACCCGCTGCAGGGTGATGCTGTAGATGGCCCCGTCTTCCACCTCTTCACCCCACTGCTGGAGGGGCTCCTGCAGGGGGAGAACAGACCAGGCCATGGGCCCAGCCAGCACCCAACACCCAGAGATGGGGCTGGGGAGCTGGGAATTGGGACTCCTGGGTTCTGTCCCCAGTTCTGGGAGGACAGTGGGATCTAGTGGTTAGAGCAGGGTGGGAGGCTGGGAACCAGGACACCTAGATTCTCTCCCCGGCTCTGCCACAGACACAATGTGCGATTCCAGGTGAATCCCTTCACCCCTTGGTGCCTCAGTTTCCCCCACATATGATACCACCTCTCAGAGGAGCCCTGAAACCTGGGGGATGCAAATGGAACTTCTATAGATTTCCCCTGGGGGGGGTGAGGATTAAGGGGACCCCTCACCCCACCCCCGGTGTAGCCATCAGCCTGGGGTGCTGGCAGCTCTGGGGCTGAAGGATGGTGGTGCAGTTTGGCTCCCTCCCTGCAGGCAGCCCCCGGCTCTCCACCTGTGCACAGCAGCACCTGGCCCCCCACCGCCCCCTACAGGCAGGTGCTGAATCCATATCCCTAGAGAACAGATGGAGAAACTGAGGCACGAAGCTGCTTTGGAAGAGACGAGAACTCAGGAGCCTGGACTCCCAGCCCCCTGCTAAAGGGAGGAGGAGCAGGGGGCACCCACTGCACAACCCACCCCCCTCCACAGGGGGAAGAGAAGTGGGCGTGGCATGTGGGGGGCGCTCTGGGGCTCCAGCTACCCTGAACAACCCTCCATTTAAGGAGCCGGAGCCAGAGCGGAGCCGCCCAACCGGTCCAGCAGGGTCGGCCTCCCCCAGCCCCACCTGCACAGCGCCACAACGGGCCCTGCTGCCATGGCCCCACCTCCCTCCGCCCTGCCCCCACCCCAGCTGGTGTGGGGGCTGCCATCCCAGTAGCCGCAAGTCGGGTTCTCCCCTCCAGCTCAGGGATGTGGGGCTGGCGTCCAGCACCCTGATCCCCATGGGACACAGCCACCTGGGAAGGGGGGGTGAGGTCTCCAATCCCCCTGAGCTGCCCTCACCCCACCATGTCCATTTGGTGCCCCTCCTTCACGGTGAGCTGGGGGGTCTCAACCCAGGCCCCAGCAGGGGAGGTGCCCCCCGGACACAAAGTGCCCCTCCTCCTCCCGGGCACCCAGCGCTCGCTCCCAACCCACCCCCAGGCAGCCATGTGCCCCTCTTCCAATGCCCCCTCGCCCCTGGCACCCAGCAGCCCTCAGGCAGCCACATGCCCCTCTTCCAATACCCCCTCCCCCCAGCAACCAGCACCCCCTTCCCAGTGCCCCCTTACCACCCCCAGGTACCCAGTGCCCCCTTCCCACCCACTCCCAGGCACCCAGCGCCCCCCAGGCAGCCACGTGCCCCTCTTCCAATGCCCCCTCCCCCCCAGCAACCAGCACCCTCTTCCCAGCACCCCAGGTGCCCAGCGCTCCCTTACCCCCCCAGGTACCCAGTGCCCCCTTCCCACCCACCCCCAGGGACCCAACACCGCCTTCCCAGCAACCCAGATACCCAGCGCCCTCTTACCCCCCCCCGGGCACTCAGCGCCCCCTTCCCACCCCTCCCGGGCACCCAGCGCCCACTTCCCACCCACCACCGGGCACCCAGAGCCCCCCAGGCAGCCACGTGCCCCTCTTCCAATGCCCCCTCCCCTCCAGCAACCAGCACCCTCTTCCCAGCGCCCCAGGTGCCCAGCGCTCCCTTACCCCCCCGGGTACCCAGTGCCCCCTTGCCACCCACCCCCAGGGATCCAACACTGCCTTCCCAGCGACCCAGATACCCAGCGCCCCCTTCCCACCCCTCCCGGGCACCCAGCGCCCCCCAGGCAGCCATGTGCCCTCTTCCAATGCCCCCTCCTCCCCCCCCAGGCACCCAGGGCCCCCCGCCCGCAGCCCAGCCGAGGAGCCGCCCCCCAGGGCCGATGTCTCTGGCCGGGGCCGGGCGGGGGTTCGAGCCCCGGGCGCGGCGTTACCATCGGGCGCTCCGGGTCCGGGGCTGGATCGCGGCGTCCGCCCTTGACTCGGCGGCGCCGGGAAGGTCTCTCAGCTGCAACCCCGGGGGGGAGGGGCCGGGCCGGGCCAGGCCGCGGTGGGGGGGGGCAGCGCAGCTTGGGCACAAGGGGCCCCTCCCCCCATCCAAGGGGGGGGGAGAGCAGCGCAGGGCGCGCCTGGCACATGGAGTCCCGGCCTGAGACCAAGCCACCCCCGGGGTCTGTGGGGCACCCAGTGGGGCAGGCTCAGCTCCCAGGAGTGGGGCAGCCGGGGGCACTGAGAGCTGGGGGAGAACAGGCTGCAGGGCAAAGTCTAGTAGTTGGGGGGGGGTGCGGGGAGCCAGGACTCCTGGGTTCTCTTCCTGGGTGCAGCAGGGGCTGGGGCAGGACGCAGGCAGGTCTCCCCCGGTCAGAACTCGGGGGCACCTGAAACCCCACTGCCCCGTCTCGCCTTCCTCCGACTCCAGGCAGGGGAGCAGGGGGCTGTGGGTCGGGATTGAGGGGCACCGGCAGGGCTGAGGTGGGGGTCACAGGGGTGGGCAGCAGGGGGCTGTGGGTCGGGATTGAGGGGCACCGGCAGGGCTGAGATGGGGGTCCCAGGGGTGGGCAACAGGGGGCTGCGGGTCGGGATTGAGGGGCACCGGCAGGGCTGAGATGGGGGTCCCAGGGGTGGGGAGCAGGGGGCTGTGGGTCGGGATTGAGGGGCACCGGCAGGGCTGAGGTGGGGGTCCCAGGGGTGGGCAGCAGGGGGCTGTGGGTCGGGATTGAGGGGCACCGGCAGGGCTGAGGTGGGGGTCCCAGGGGTGGGAAGCAGGGGGCTGTGGGTCGGGATCGAGGGGCACTGCAGGGCTGAGATGGAGGTCCCAGGGGTGGGGAGCAGGGGGCTGCAGGTCGGGATCGAGGGGCACTGCAGGGCTGAGATGGGGGTCCCAGGGGTGGGGAGCAGGGGGCTGTGGGTTGGGATCGAGGGGCACTGCAGGGCTGAGGTGGGGGTCACAGGGGTGGGCAGCAGGGGGCTGCGGGTCGGGATCGAGGGGCACTGCAGGGCTGAGATGGGGGTCCCAGGGGTGGGCAGCAGGGGGCTGTGGGTTGGGATTGAGGGGCACCGGCAGGGCTGTGAGGTGGGGGGAGCCCAGAGCTGCAATCTGTGGTTGACACTGAACGGGGGGGGGGGGCAGCTTGACCGAGGGTGGGGGAGTGGCTGAGTTTCTAGTCCCGGGAGCAGATGCCCCCCGGGGGTCACAGCTCTGGCAATCGGGGCGGGGGGCAGGAGAGTTCCTGGGGACCACGGGCTGAGGGGGGCATGTCTCAGTGGGCCCCACGCCTCAGGGCCGCTCGCTGCCCGCGGGGAACCCACTCCCGTCCCCCACTTTGTCACAGCTGATCCCCCTGGCCAGCCTCTCCTGAGGGGCACGGGGATGGTTTGGGGGTACAGCAGCCTGGCCCCCCAGCTTCCCTTCCAGCCTGGCTTCCTCTCTGCCTGGGGCAGCCTCCCTTGCTGCCCCTGTGCCCCCGCCAGTTCTGCCCGGGGTTGGTATCATGCTGGGCATGGGACACTCCTGCCCCCGCTCCCAGGGGCACTCGCCCAGCAGCACGGAGCCGGGGGCAGAGCCTCCTCAGAGAGGAGCCGTTACGAGCCTCCCTTTCTGATGGGGAAACTGAGGCGCGTGGGGGTGGAAGCTGGGCACACCGGCTCTCTGGGATCAGGCGGGTGGAGGCTCCTGGGGCCGGGGTGAGGCAGAGCCCAGTGGGGATCAAATCTTTGCTGCTGGCGCCCCACCCCCCGGGCCAAGGAGGGGCTGCAGCCAAGAGAGGGCGGCCCTTGGTCTCTGCAGCCAGCCCCAGGGCGGCACTAGGGGGCGCTGTGCTGTGGGGCAGGGGCTCAGCAGAGGGCACTAGGGGGCGCTGGGCTGTGGGGCGGGGGCTCAGCAGGGGGCACTAGGGGGCGCTGGGCTGTGGAGGCTCAGCAGGGGACACTCTCCCAGGCAGTCAGCGCTGGCCCCAGGACAGCACTAGGGGGCGCTGGGCTGTGGGGCGGGGGCTCAGCAGGGGGCGCTCTCCCGGGCGGTCAGCGCTAGCCCCAGGGTGGCACGAGGGGGTGCTGTGCGGTGGGGCGGGGGCTCAGCAGGGGGCGCTCTCCAGGCAGGTCAGCACTGGCCCCAGGGTGGCACGAGGGGGCGCTGGGCTGTGGAGGCTCAGCAGGGGGCACTAGGGGGCGCTGGGCTGTGGAGGCTCAGCAGGGGGGGCTCTCCCAGGCGGTCAGCGCTGGCCCCAGGGCAGCACTAGGTGGCGCTGGGCTGTGGGGCGGGGGCTCAGCAGGGGGCGCTCTCCCGGGCGGTCATCGCTGGCCCCAGGGTGGCACGAGGGGGTGCTGTGCGGTGGGGCAGGGGCTCAGCAGGGGGCGCTTTCCCAGGCAGTCAGCACTGGCCCCAGGGCGACACTAGGGGGCGCGGGCTGTGGAGGCTCAGCAGGGGGCGCTCTCCCGGGTGGTCAGCGCTAGCCCCAGGGTGGCACGAGGGGGTGCTGTGCTGTGGGGCAGAGGCTCAGCAGGGGGCGCTCTCCCAGGCAGTCAGCGCTGGCCCCAGGGCAGCACTAGGGGGTGCTGTGCTGTGGGGCAGAGGCTCAGCAGGGGGGGCTCTCCCAGGCAGTCAGCGCTGGCCCCAAGGTGGCACGAGGGGGTGCTGTGCGGTGGGGCGGGGGCTCAGCAGGGGGGGCTCTCCCAGGCAGTCAGCGCTGGCCCCAGGGTGGCACGAGGGGGTGCTGTGCGGTGGGGCGGGGGCTCAGCAGGGGGGGCTCTCCCAGGCAGTCAGCGCTGGCCCCAGGGTGGCACGAGGGGGTGCTGTGCGGTGGGGCGGGGGCTCAGCAGGGGACGCTCTCCCAGGCGGTCAGCGCTGGCCCCAGGGCGACACTAGGGGGCGCTGGGCTGTGGAGGCTCAGCAGGGGGCACTCTCCCAGGCAGTCAGCGCTGGCTCCAATACCCCAGGGTGGCACTAGGGGGTGCAGTGCGGTGGGGCAGGGGCTCAGCAGGGGGGACTCTCCCAGGCAGTCAGCGCTGGCCTCAGGGTGGCACGAGGGGGTGCTGTGCAGTGGGGCGGGGGCTCAGCAGGGGGCGCTCTCCCAGGCAGTCAGCACTGGCCCCAGGGTGGCACGAGGGGGTGCTGTGCGGTGGGGCGGGGGCTCAGCAGGGGGCGCTCTCCAGGCCGGTCAGCACTGGCCCCAGGGTGGCACGAGGGGGCGCTGGGCTGTGGAGGCTCAGCAGGGGGCACTAGGGGGCGCTGGGCTGTGGAGGCTCAGCAGGGGGGGCTCTCCCAGGCGGTCAGCGCTGGCCCCAGGGCAGCACTAGGGGGCGCTGGGCTGTGGGGCGGGGGCTCAGCAGGGGGCGCTCTCCCGGGCGGTCAGCGCTGGCCCCAGGGCGACACTAGGGGGCGTTGGGCTGTGGAGGTTCAGCAGGGGGGCTCTCCCAGGCAGTCAGCACTGGCCCCAGGGTGGCACGAGGGGGTGCTGTGCGGTGGGGCGGGGGCTCAGCAGGGGGCGCTTTCCCAGGCAGTCAGCACTGGCCCCAGGGTGGCACGAGGGGGTGCTGTGCTGTGGGGCGGGGGCTCAGCAGGGGGCGCTCTCCCGGGCGGTCAGCGCTGGCCCCAGGGCGACACTAGGGGGCGCTGGGCTGTGGAGGCTCAGCAGGGGGCGCTCTCCCGGGTGGTCAGCGCTGGCCCCAAGGTGGCACGAGGGGGTGCTGTGCGGTGGGGCGGGGGCTCAGCAGGGGACGCTCTCCCAGGCGGTCAGCGCTGGCCCCAGGGCGACACTAGGGGGCGCTGGGCTGTGGAGGCTCAGCAGGGGGCACTCTCCCAGGCAGTCAGCGCTGGCTCCAATACCCCAGGGTGGCACTAGGGGGTGCAGTGCGGTGGGGCAGGGGCTCAGCAGGGGGGACTCTCCCAGGCAGTCAGCGCTGGCCCCAGGGTGGCACGAGGGGGTGCTGTGCAGTGGGGCGGGGGCTCAGCAGGGGGCGCTCTCCCAGGCAGTCAGCACTGGCCCCAGGGTGGCACGAGGGGGTGCTGTGCGGTGGGGCGGGGGCTCAGCAGGGGGCGCTCTCCAGGCCGGTCAGCACTGGCCCCAGGGTGGCACGAGGGGGCGCTGGGCTGTGGAGGCTCAGCAGGGGGCACTAGGGGGCGCTGGGCTGTGGAGGCTCAGCAGGGGGGGCTCTCCCAGGCGGTCAGCGCTGGCCCCAGGGCAGCACTAGGGGGCGCTGGGCTGTGGGGCGGGGGCTCAGCAGGGGGGGCTCTCCCAGGCGGTCAGCGCTGGCCCCAGGGCGACACTAGGGGGCGCTGGGCTGTGGAGGCTCAGCAGGGGGCGCTCTCCCGGGCGGTCAGCGCTGGCCCCAGGGCGACACTAGGGGGTGCTGTGCTGTGGGGCGGGGGCTCAGCAGGGGGCGCTCTCCCTTGCAGTCAGCGCTGGCCCCAGGGTGGCACGAGGGGGTGCTGTGCTGTGGGGCGGGGGCTCAGCAGGGGGCGCTCTCCCAGGCAGTCAGCGCTGGCCCCAGGGTGGCACGAGGGGGTGCTGTGCTGTGGGGCGGGGGCTCAGCAGGGGGCGCTCTCCCGGGCGGTCAGCGCTGGCCCCAGGGCGACACTAGGGGGTGCTGTGCGGTGGGGTGGGGGCTCAGCAGGGGGCGCTCTCCCAGGCAGTCAGCACTGGCCCCAGGGTGGCACGAGGGGGTGCTGTGCGGTGGGGTGGGGGCTCAGCAGGGGGGGCTCTCCCAGGCAGTCAGCGCTGGCTCCGATACCCCAGGGTGGCACTAGGGGGCGCTAGTCACGCCGAATGCCCCTTGCCGCCCCCTGCCTCACGGGGGAGGGGATGCCCATCACACGCACCAAGCCAGGGGCTGCTCTGCCCGAGGGGCTTTATTGAATCCCACATGGCACACAGGGGTCAGCGGGTGGCTTGGGGGTCCCAGCGTGGAGGCAGGAAGCTCTGGGGCAGCGCTTGAGGCAGCAGGGAGCGCGAGAGGCCCAGGCTGGGGGGCACGATTCACCCACTGCCTGCGGGGGGGGGGTCGGGGGGGGAGGGGAGGGGCCCAGGTGTGCTGCTCCCCGGCCTGAGGGGTCGCTGTGGGGCAGCTC
This sequence comes from Gopherus evgoodei, assembly GCF_007399415.2. NCBI lineage: Eukaryota > Metazoa > Chordata > Testudines > Testudinidae > Gopherus > Gopherus evgoodei. Next base: position 3,282,916 of record NW_022060061.1, on the reverse strand, counting down.
CCCATCCTCCACGACTGGCTCAGGTCCCTGGCTAGGCCCAGGGGCAGCCCTGACCTTCACACTGCCCCCCCCGAGGGGCAGGAGCTCTGTGGGGCTGGGGCTGCCACCCCACTAACCCTGGGCCCCCGACCCACGGCGGGGCTAGAGAGGCCGCCGGGGGGGGTTGCTGGGATTGGGGTGCCCACCACGCAGCTGTAGGGGGCACGGCTTTGAGGGGAGGGCCCTGGGCTCGAGCCGGCTGGGCTTTAACCCCCTAGCCCTGGGGGGGGCTGAGCGAGCCCCCCAGGGCGCCCCCCAGCCCGGCCGGCTACGGCTTCGCCTCCTTCTTCTTGGGGCGGCTGCGGCGCTTGGTCCTGGCTTCGATGATCTGCTGGGACTGGCGCTTGAGTGCAGCCCGGGTCACCACGTCGCCCTCGTCGCCGCTGGCTTCCTCCTCTGGGGGCAGAGACGGGGGGGCTGGTGGGGGGCAGAGCGATGCTGCGCCCCCCCACTCCCACCCCCACGCCTGGCGCTGCCAGCCGGCCTTGGCCCCGCCCCATCCCCACACCCTGCCAGCTCCCCTCACCCCTGTGCCACCCCACCTCGCCCCCGCCCCATCCCCACACCCTGTCAGCTCCCCTCCCCTCTAGTGCCACCCCACCTCTCCCCCCAGCCCCTCCACCTCGCCTGCACCCCAATCCCGGCCCCACACCCTGCCAGCTCCCCTCCCCCCCAGTGCCACCCCACCTCGCCCCCGCCCCACCCCCACACCCTGCCAGCTCCACTCCCCCTAGTGCCACCCCACCTCTCCCCCCAGCCCCTCCACCTCGCCTGCACCCCATCCCCGCCCCCACACCCTGCCAGCTCCCCTCCCCCCCCAGTGCCACCCCACCTCTCCCCACAACTCCCCACACTCCACCTCGCCCCACCCCATCCCCGCCCCCACACCCTGCCAGCTCCCCTCCCCTCCAGTGCCACCCCACCTCTCCCCACAGCCCCCCTCCACCTCACGCCTGCCCCATCCCCACACCCACACCCTGCCAGCTCCCCTCCCCCCCCAGTGCCTCCCCACCTCTCCCCCCAGCGCCCCTCAACCTCGCCCCCACCCCATCCCCGCACCCACACCCTGCCAACTCCCCTCCCCCCCAGTGCCACCCCACCTCTCCCCCCAACTCCCCACACTCCACCTCGCCCCCACCCCATCTCCGCACTCACACCCTGTCAGCTCCCCGCCCCCAGTGCCACCCCACCTCTCCCCCCAGGGCCCCTCAACCTCACCCACACCCCATCCCAGCACCCACACCCTGCCAGCTCCCCTCCCCCCCAGTGCCACCCCACCTCTCCCCACAACTCCCCACACTCCACCTCGCCCCACCCCATCCCCGCCCCCACACCCTGCCAGCTCCCCTCCCCTCCAGTGCCACCCCACCTCTCCCCCCAGCCCCCCTCCACCTCACGCCTGCCCCATCCCCGCACCCACACCCTGCCAGCTCCCCTCCCCCCCAGTGCCTCCCCACCTCTCCCCCCAGCGCCCCTCAACCTCGCCCCCACCCCATCCCCGCACCCACACCCTGCCAACTCCCCTCCCCCCCAGTGCCACCCCACCTCTCCCCCCAACTCCCCACACTCCACCTCGCCCCCACCCCATCTCCGCACTCACACCCTGTCAGCTCCCCGCCCCCAGTGCCACCCCACCTCTCCCCCCAGGGCCCCTCAACCTCACCCACACCCCATCCCAGCACCCACACCCTGCCAGCTCCCCTCCCCCCCATGCCACCCCACCTCTCCCCCAGCGCCCCTCCACCTCACCCCCACCCCATCCCCGCACCCACACCCTGCCAGCTCCCCTCCCCTCCAGTGCCACCCCACCTCTCCCCCCAACTCCCCACACTCCACCTTGGCCCCACCCCATCCCCGCTCCCACACCCTGCCAGCTCCCCTCACCCCCACAGTGCCACCCCACCTGTCCCCCCAGCTCCCCATTCCCAGCCCCCCCACTCCTTCCCTGCCCCCACACCCTGCTTCCAACCTTGCCAGCTCCCCTCACCCCACAGTATCCCCAGTGCCACCCCACTTCTCCCCCCCCCACTCCCAGCCCCCCCCCACTCCACCCCACCCCACCCCCAGCCCACACGCACCTTTGCCTCCTCCAACCTGGAACTGACCTGCCCCCGACCACACTCACCATAGTACATGTCCTGCTTCTGGGCGACGGGCAGCTTCACCCGGACGTTGGCGCTGGGCAGACGCCCCTCCAGGTTAGCGTGGAACTGCAGGAGAGGGCAGCGTTAGTGCGGCCGGGGGGGTGGGGGAGGCTGGATGGGCCCAGGGGCAGCTCCAGTGAGGTGGGGCTGGCGGGGAGGGGGGAAAAAGGGGAGCCCTGTCCCGAGCCCACCTCCTCCTCGGTGATTTTCTGCAGCAGCTCCCTCTGGTCGTGGTCGCTCAGCTCGGCCAGCACCTGGAGCAGTTTCTCCTCTGTCTCCGCCAGCAGCTCCAGCACGTAGTCACCAGCAGCCTTGTCCGGTGGGGCCCCAGCAAAGCGCCCACTCTCCTGGAGGGACAGCAGGGCCCACCGCATGGGGGAAACTGAGGCATGAGAGCGGGCAGAGACTAGCCCAAGGTCAGAGGCTATGTCAGTGGCAGAGCTGGGGATAGGACCCAGGAGTCCTGCTCCCCAATCCCAGCAGTGCTCATGGCGGCCTGCGACTCACCAACCCCCTCCCCTGTCTTTAATCCAGGGCGTGGTCAAGGGGCCCCCTAGAGGCGATACCAGGCAGCGCAGGGTTGGTCTGTGTGCACCAGCCCCTTCCTCTCCCAGCCCAGCCTGGCCCTGGCAGCCTGCAGGAGGCGCTGTGCCAGGGGGCACCTCCCTGCTCGCTCACCAGCCAGATGTGCTGCACCTTGCTGGCCAGGTGCTCCACGCCCGCCTTGGCTACCAGCAGCACCCGCGTCACCTTGTCCAGCTGCCGCTTGGCCGCGTCACGCTGCATCTCCTCCTGGCGCAGGTGAGCCCGCAGCTCCTCCAGCAGGCGCTGGGCCCTGGGCAGGGGGCAGGTGGGCATCAGGGCTGTGGGTACTGCCTACCCCGGGGCAGGGCAGGGACAGAGAGCTCCTCCCTTAGCTCCGGCGAACACAGGGGGGAGCTCTTGCTCCCAGTCCCGTCCCCCCTGCTCTAACCACTGGCCCGTTTCCCTCCCAGTGCTGGAGACAGAACCCAGGAGTCCTGCCACCCAGACCCCACCCCCCATCCCCACTCTAACCACTGGCCCCCACTCCCCTCCCAGAGTTGGGGACAGAACCCAGGAGTCCTGCCACCCAGCCCCCCCCCACTCTAACCACTGGCCCCACTCCTCTCCCAGAGCTGGAGACAGAACCCAGGAGTCTGCCACCCAGCCCCCCAACCCCCACTCTAACCACTGGCCCCACTCCTCTCCCAGAGCTGGAGACAGAACCCAGGAGTCCTGCCACTCAGCCCCCCAACCCGACTCTAACCACTGGCCCCCACTCCCCTCCCAGGGCTGGAGACAGAACCCAGGAGTCCTGCCACCCAGCCCCCCAACCCCCACTCTAACCACTGGCCCCCACTTCCCTCCCAGGGCTGGAGACAGAACCCAGGAGTCCTGCCACTCAGCCCCCCAACCCGACTCTAACCACTGGCCCCCACTCCCCTCCCAGGGCTGGAGACAGAACCCAGGAGTCCTGCCACCCAGCCCCCCAACTCCCACTCTAACCACTGGCCCCCACTCCCCTCTCGCAGCTGAGAACTGACTCCCAAAGAGCCCTCCCCCCCCACGCACTGAAGGGCTGGGGAGGGGGCTCCTGCCTCTACACACCAGTGGAGGGGGGAGTTGGCAGCTCACCCCATCACCCGGGCCTCCCCCGAGTAGGTGAGGCCCTGCAGCTCGGCCTGCAGCGCCTCCTCCTCCTCCCGCAGACGCACCAGGGCCTCCTCGTTCTTCGTGGTCAGCTGCTCCAGCTGCTGGAAAGTGTCTCCTTGGGCCAGGAACCGTCTCACCACATCCTGCCCAGAGGGGTGTGGGAGGTGTTAGAGCCCCCCAGGGCCATGGCCAGGCCCCTTCCAAAATGCAGCCACCTCTGGAGAGGGTGGAAGGGGCCTGGGAGGTAGGACTCCTGGGTTCTCTCCCCCGCTCTCGGAGGGGAGTGGGGTCTGGTGGTTAGAGCAGGAAGGGGCTGGGAGCCAGGACTCCTGGATTCTCTCCCCAGCTCTGGGATGGGAGTGAGATCTAGTGGCTACAGCGAGAGTGGGGAGGGCTCTGCTGTCCCACCACCAAAGAGAATCAGTGTGTGGGGCGACACAAGGGCACTTTGGTGCCCAGCTGGCAGGGACAGCCATGGGCCTGGCACCCATGGCCACCCGACTGCTCACTGTCCCCGGCAGGGGGCCGGCGCCTGCGGCTCTTCCCGCTCCGGCTCTGGCCGGGGAAGCCGATACCTGAGAGAGCTTGGCTGTCAGCCCGCCGTCGCCATGGCAGCGGCTCCGGGTGAGCGGCGTGGGGTGGGCGTGAAGGAGACCGGCCTGCTGGCACTGCCCGGCTTCCCAAGGACCTTGGGAGGTGGCACTGCGCCTCCTCCCCAGAGACAGGGAGCTGGGGCCCCGCAGGCCACAGGCCCAAGGTCAAAGCCTCCTGGGTTGGGGGGCGATGCCCCCCCGCCGCTGCCGGGGGGGGAGCTGGCGCGTGACTGGCGGAGGTCGAATGATGGGCAGGTTGTTTGGCTCGTGGAGGCATGGGCTGGAGAAGGAAATGGGACTGGCAGCAGGGCCCCCCCTCGCTACCCCTGGATCGGGACCAAGGCCTATGTCATGAGGGGTTAGAGCCAGGACTCCTGGGTTCTGTTCATGGCTCAGGGAGGTAGTGGCACCCAATGGTTCGAGCAGAGGGCTGGGAGCCAGGACTCTGGGAGGGGAGTGTGTCCTAGTGGTTAGAGCCTGCGGTGGTTTCGGCTGGGCCGTGCCGGGGACCAGGGGGGTGCTGACAGTGGCAGAGCCCTCCTCAGCCTCTCACCCTGGAGTTGGTGACACCAGTGGCCACTTTGATCTTCTCGAAGGTCTCCTCCACTGCTGCCGCCGTGCCCAGCAGCTGCTTGGCGCGGAGGCCGGTGCCCTTGCTGCGCTGGGCGTCGCTCAGCAGCTCCTCCGTCTGCAGGGGCAGGCGCTCCCGCAGGGTCTGGGGACAGACATGTTGCTGAGAGCTCCCCACAGGCAGGCCAGGGCCAGGTCGCTGCCCTCACGAGGCCCTGGGTTCAAATCCCGCCCCGGGCTGCAGCGGCTTGGCCAGTCCGCGTGAAATAAGCCGGGGGGCTGACACCTTGCCCTCCGCCGGCTTTGTGGGGGAGATGCTGACCGCGCTCCCCCTGCCCCCTGCTGGCCGTGCGGAGGGGAGGCTGACCGGTGAGTGGAAGCCTGGATTGCCGCCTGCAGTGCCATTCATGGGACAGGCCTGAACCCCTATGGGTGGCCCTGGGTCCAAGGCAGAAGGTGCCTCCCCCCATCCCCCACTGCCTGCAGCTGAGTAGACACAGGGGGAGAGGGGGCTGGCATGAGGCACTGCTATGGTGGGAGCGGAGGGGGGCTAGTGGCCAGAGCAGGGGGCTGGGAGCCAGGACTCCTGGGTTCTCTCCCAGCTCTGGGAGGCGAGTGGGGCTAACAGTTATGAGCTGGGGTTGCTCTGCTGGGGAGCTACTGCTGTCCAGGGTGGGTGCCATGTACCCTCCCTGGCCTTACCCGTCTCTCCGCCCGCTCATTCTGTGCCCTCCTCTCCTCCGCCTGCTTCTTCAGCTCCATTAGCTTCAGCTCCCACATCTGCCTGTCCCGGTAGACGCTGTCTTCTTGGAGCTGGAGCTGCTCCTGGACGGGGGGCAGTTAACGCTGGGTCAGCCCCCGGGGAAAAGCCGGAGTGCAGGTCAAAGATCAGTCCAGCACACGCTGCTGGTCACAAGGCCCCAGGTGGGTACCGGGTGGGACGGGCCCCCGAGTCTGAGGTGGGACGGAGCGGGCGGGTACCAGCCAGGATGGGCACCAGGGTCTGAGCTGGGACGGAGCAGGTGGGTACCAGCTGGGACGGGCCCCCGGTCTGAGGTAGGACGGAGTGGGCGGGAACCGGCTGGGACGGGCCCAGGGTCTGAGCTGGGATGGAGCAGGTGGGTACCATCTGGGACGGGCCCCTGGGTCTGAGGTGGGACGGAGCGGATGGGTACCGGCCGGGATGGGTCCCCGGGTCTGAGCTGGGACAGAGCGGGTGGGTACCGGCCGCCACCGGCCCCTGGGTCTGAGCGGGTGGGTACTGGCCGGGACGGGCGCCAGGGTCTGAGCTGGGTCGAAGCAGGTGGGTACCGGGCGGGACGAGCCCCAAGGTCTGAGTTGGGACGAAGCGGGAGAGTACCGGCCGGGACAGGCCCCCAGGTCTGAGCTGGGATGGAGCAGATGGGTACCGGCTGGGACGGGAGCCCAGTCTGAGCTGGGACAGAGCAGGTGGGTACCGGCCGGCCCTGGCCCCTGGGCCTGAGCTGGGACGGAGTGGGTAGGTACCAGCTGGCACTGGCCCCCGGGCCTGAGCTGGGACGGAGCAGGTGGGTAACGGCCAGCACCAGCACCCGGGGCTGAGCTGAGACAGAGCGGGTGGGTGCTGGCTGGGATGGGTGCCCAGGTCTGAGCTGGGATGGAGCGTGTGGGTGCTGGGCGGGATGGGCCCCCGGGTCTGAGCTGGGATGGAGCGTGTGGGTGGGTACCAGCTGCAATAGGCCCATGGGTCTGACCTGGGTACTGGACTAGAATAACCCACTGGCCTGACCTGCTGCAGGATGGAGGAATCCCCACCTCGATGCCCCAGGGGTCTCATCTGCCCTGGTGGCCCCCATCCCTGCCTTTCCCCCAACCCCTGACAGCCCCACAATGCTCCATCTCCTGGCAGCTCCCTGCCCACACCCTGGTGCCCCCCATCCCCTGCCCACACCCTGGTGCCCTGTCCCCTGCCCATACCCTGGCAGCATCCCGCGTGACCTGTGCCTCTGTGTTCATCGCTTGCAGGCCATGGAGCTCATGGTGCAATCGCAGGATCTCAGCTTCCAGCGTGTCCAGCTGGGTCTGGGCCGTCAAGCTCTCCTCCTGGGGGGGGAGACAGTGTCAGTTCCCCTCCCCCCCCCGCTGTGCTCCCGAGGGCAGGGACATGCTTGGATTGGAGCCAATCCCAGGGCACCTGGACCCAACCCTGCGGGTCCCTGGGGGGGGCCTTGGCTGGGATCCCACCGCTCCAAATACACAAGCTGGAGGTGTGTCGGGGGAGCAGGCCCTGACCGCAGAAGCTCAGGGGATGGAGGGGGATTTCTCTGTCCAGCCCACGCCCGGCAGCCCCCACCTGCATGTGAGCTTTGAGCTGGCGGTACAGGCTGGTGACATGCTCTGCCTCCTCCACCTTCAGCCGGGCTTTCTCCAGCTGGTTCTCCAGCCGGCGCAGGGTCTGGGCGGGAAGATGAACGGCGCTGAATGAGCTGCCCGCACACAGCAGGGCACTGATCCCCGAAGGAGCCAGGCCCAGGGACTCCCCGGCTTTGGATCAGGCTGTGGGGAGTCCCTGCTTGCCCTCCCCAGGCGGCTGAGGGACCCCATGCCCCCAGAGCGGGCTGAACCGAACCCTCGGACCCTGGGCCTGAGCTGGGACGGAGCGGGTGGGTACCGGCTGACACCAGCTCTTACGGCCCCGGCAGGCAGCAGGGTCAGCTGGCTGGGAGGAGCCGGTGCCCATCCCGGAGCCCAGGGCACCCTCCTGTCACGCCCTCTGGGCCTGCTGCAGGGCAACCCCGGGCGCCAGGGCCAGTTTGATCCCCAAATGCCCCCCACACTCCGTGTTTTAGAAACAGCCGCATCTGCCGTTTATTTAGCAAACAGAGAAGCCGTGATCTCGCCGGACACCAGGCAACCTGGGGCAGGGCGGGCAGCTCTCAGCACTGCAGGAGGGGCAGGTTACGCCCCCTCCCTGCTGCCCGTGCCGACTCCTGGCAGCAAATGACTCGTGCTTGCATGGGGGGTGGGGGGTAGCTTCCCTTGTCCCTCCCAGAGGCTCATGGGAAGGAGGCTCTGGTCCAGAATTCCGGAGACCAGGGTTCTAGTCCCAGCTCAGCCACGACCCCGCTCCATGCCTCAATTTCCCCACCCATGAAACAGGGCCAGAGATTCTGACCCTGAGAACTGGGGCGGGCCTATGAGAGCAGTGAGGGGCTCTGTCTCCCTCCAGTGGCTGGTCTGTATCGCAGGTTTAGGAGTTTGCTGCAGCTGCCAGGCTCAGACAGGAGAGCTGCCTATCCACTAGGCCACGCTGCCTCCTAGTCTTACATGAGAGACATGAGGGGGCGTGGGGAGACAAGGGGAGCCCAAGGACACAGTGAGAGGTTAGCAGCCAGCAGGATGGGCTGTGCCCAGCCAACAAAGTGGCCAATGGTTTGCGACTTCCCCGGGCTGATCCACTTCCCCCACCCATTGAGGCAGGAGCTGGTTCCAGAGCCTCCCCGCCCTCCTTGCCCCCCCACTCTGTGCATTAGTCAGGCCAGAGATCCCGTAATACACCTACTATTAGCGTACAGCGCCTGGCACAATGGGGTCCTGGGCACTATTGTAATACACCTAATAAATCACATTCAGCCCAGAAACGAACCTCCCCCTCCAGCTAAAGCACTGGGTGCTGAGAGGGTGAGTGCCATGCTGGGGTCAGTGTGAGCCCCCCAGCCCCCACTCGAAACCCCCCTCTCACCTTGGCTGCCTCCGCATCCCCTTCCTCCACCACCGCCTGGGAGCCCCGGGCCTCCTGCACCTTGGAGTCGTACTGCAGCTGCAGCTGCTCCAGCCGCCGCTTCCTCACCTCCACCTGGTGCTTCAGGTCGTTGAGCCGGTTGATCTTCTCGCAGAGCCGGTGGTTGATGACCTCGATGGCGCCCTCAGGAGGGGTGAAAGGGCAAATCACATGGGGGGGGTGTTTTCCGGGCAGCATCTCAGCTCCCACTGAAATCACCCCACCAATCCGTCGCCCTCAACTGGGCTCAGAGCTTCCCACCCACAGCCCCCTGCTATCCCAGACCTGCCCCCTCAACTCTGCCAGTGCCCCTCAATCCCAACCCACAGCCCCCTGCTATCCCAGACCTGCCCCCCCAGCTCTGCCAGTGCCCCTCAATCCCGACCCACAGCCCCCTGCTATCCCAGACCTGCCCCCCCAGCTCTGCCAGTGCCCCTCAATCCCAACCCACAGCCCCCTGCTATCCCAGACCTGCCCCCCAGCTCTGCCAGTGCCCCTCAATCCCAACCCACAGCCCCCTGCTATCCCAGACCTGCCCCCCCAGCTCTGCCAGTGCCCCTCAATCCCAACCCACAGCCCCCTGCTATCCCAGACCTGCCCCCCCAGCTCTGCCAATGCTCCTCAATCCCAACCCACAGCCCCCTGCTATCCCAGACCTGCCCCCCCAGCTCTGCCAGTGCCCCTCAATCCCAACCGGCAGCCCCCTGCTATCCCAGCCCTGCTCCCCAGATCTTCTAGTGCCCCTCGATCCCACCCATCGCCTCCTCCTATCTGAGCCCTGCTCCCCAGATCTTCTAGTGCCTCTCAATCCCGACCCGCAACTCCCTGCTATCCCAGCCCCATCCCCCCAGATCTTCTAGTGCCCCTCAATCCCACCTGCAGCCTCCTGCTATCCGAGCCCTGCTCCCCAGATCTTCTAGTGCCCCTCGATCCCGACCCACAGCCCCCTGCTATCCCAGACCTGCCCCCCCAGCTCTGCCAGTGCCCCTCAATCCCAACCCACAGCCCCCTGCTATCCCAGACCTGCCCCCCCAGCTCTGCCAGTGCCCCTCAATCCCAACCCACAGCCCCCTGCTATCCCAGACCTGCCCCCCCAGCTCTGCCAATGCCCCTCAATCCCAACCCACAGCCCCCTGCTATCCCAGACCTGCCCCCCCAGCTCTGCCAGTGCCCCTCAGTCCCGACCCGCAGCCCCGTTATCTCAGCCCTGGGCTCCCCCTAGCTCTGCCAACCCCTCACTCCCGATCCACTGCCCCTTGCTATTCCAGCCCTGCCTCCCTCAGATCTTCTAGTGCCCCTCAGTCCCACCCACAGCCCTTTGCTAGCCCAGCCCTGCCCCCACAGCTCTGCCAGCCCCTCTCACTCCCGACCCACAGGCCCCTGCTATCCCAGCCCTGCGCTCCCCACACCTCGACTAATGCCCAATTTCTCTCTTTTTCTCTCCTAGAAACGTGGGCCGGGTGATTGCTCATCCATAGCCTTGACCAGCTGGGCTGTCAGCCTGGCACGAGGACGGCACAAAGCACCCACATACCTCTCCACTTTTATTTTTCAGCAAGGCCTTTTCGGCAGCCCGGTCCCGGAACACCTCTTTGATGATTTGTGCATCTCCCTGCTGACAAAGACATGGGTGGCAAGTTTGTAGAAATTTTGGTGGTGCCCAGAACCCGCCCCCCCAACTCCACCCCCCAAACTCCACCCCCACCTGCCTAAGGCTCTGGGAAGGGTTTGGGGGGGAAGGTCTGGGGTGCAGGTCCTAGGCTGGGGATTAGAGTGCAGGAGGGGTGCAGAGTGCAGGCTTTGGGATGGAGTTTGGGTGCTGGGTGCAGGCCCTGGGCTGGGGCAGGGGGTGGGTGTGCAGGAGGGGGTGAGAGGTGCAGGCTCTGGGCTGGGGATGTAGGAAGGGGTGAGGGGTGCAGGCTCTGGGAGGGAGTTTGGGGGTGGGAAGGGGTGTGTGGGAAAGGAGGTGGTGCACGATCTGGGAGGGGGTGCATGCTCTGGGAAGGAGTTTGGGGATAGGAGGGAGTACAGGGGTGAGGGCTGTGGGGCTGAGGATGAGGGATTCATGATGCAGGACGGGGCTTAGGGCTAGGGCAGAGGATCAGGGTGCAGGGGAGTGAGGGCTGTGGGATTGAGGATGAGGGGTTCATGCTGCGGGGGGCTCAGGGCTAGGGCAGAGGGCTGGGATGTGGGGTGAGGGCTGTGGGGTTGAGGATGAGGGGTTCATGCTGTGGGGAGGCTCAGGGCTGGGGCAGAGGATCAGGGTGTGGGGGGAGGAGGGCTCTGGTTGAGGCTGAGGATGAGGGGTTTATGATGTGGGGGGAGCTCAGGGCTGAGGCAGAGGATTAGGGTGGGGAGGATGAGGGCTCTGGCTGGGGATGAGGGGTTCATGCTGTAGGGGGGCTCAGGGCTGGGGCAGAGGATCAGGGTGTGGGGGGAGGAGGGCTCTGGTTGAGGCTGAGGATGAGGGGTTTATGATGTGGAGGGAGCTCAGGGCTGAGGCAGAGGATTAGGGTGGGGAGGATGAGGGCTCTGGCTGGGGATGAGGGGTTCATGCTGTAGGGGGGCTCAGGGCTGGGGCAGAGGATCAGAGTGCAGGGGGACAAGGGCTCTGGCTGGGGCTGAGGGGTTTGGGGCATTGGAGAGGCTCAGGACTAGGGCAGAAGGGCAGGGTAAGTGCAGCCTGCCTTGCCATTAGTGCTTGGCGGGCGCTAGGACCCAGGGGCAGCAGAAGCAGGCAGGGGACAGGCGCACGCTGCTTTCTGTCTGGCAGGGACGTGGCGGGGGGGAGGCCCGTGGGGGGCTGGCCCGTGGGGGGCTGGGGCCCGATCCTGGCAGGGCCAGGGGAGAGACCCAGCTCCAAATATTGCTGGAGCAGGACCCCCAACCCTGAATATTGCTGGAGTCTGAGCACCGCAAATGTATCTAACCCGCCACCTATGGACGAAGAGACAGGGGCCGTCACCCTCAGAGCTCCTCGGGCAACGTCACCCCTCCCAGGTCACACTTCTAATCCCGGCACATGGCTCTGTGGAACAGAGCTCCCGATTCCTGGACACGCCTGCCCCCACTGTCCCTCAGTCCGCTGACAAGCAGACAAGGTGGGTGGCAATGTGGTAGCAGCCTGGCAACGCAGTCATGGGCCAGGGAGCCATTGTGCTGAGCACTGGACTTTATAGTAGATGTATCACGGGACCACCTAGGCACCCAAGGCATGGACAGGGACCCCATTGTGCCAGGCGCTGTATGTTATTTATTAGGTGTATTACGGTAGTGTTTAGGAACCCGCAGTGCTGGGTGCTGTATGTTATTTATTAGGTGTATTATGGCAGTGTTTAAGCACCCCAGTCATGGCACAGGACCCATTGTGCCAGGCACTGTATCTTATTTGTTAGGTGTACTGCGGTAGTGTTTAGGACTCCGTTGTGCCAGGTACTCTATGTTATTTATTAGGTGTATTACGGTAGTGTTTAGGAGCCCATAGTGCCAGGCGCTCTATGTTATTTATTAGGTGTATTACGGTAGTGTTTAGGACCCTGTTGTGCCAGGCGCTGTACGTTATTTATTAGGTGTATTACGGTAGTGTTTAGGAGCCCATAGTGCCAGGCGCTGTATGTTATTTATTAGGTGTATTACGGTAGTGTTTAGGCGCCCGTAGTGCCAGGTGCTGTACAGGCACAGAACACAAAGTCAATCCTGGCCCCCAAGAGTTTAATCTAGGTCACTGGGGGAGGGTTCAGAGAAGAGCTCTACCCGGAGTTAATTCAGGGCCAATCTGCGGCCGGGATTCTCCAGAGCTCCGCCTAGACGATCGCCATCGTCCCTCCTGGCCCTGGCGTGAGGGCTCTGAGGTACGCCAGGAGACAGCCACTCAGAGAGCCAGGCAGTGAGACGGTGCCGGCCAGCGGGCTCAGCTCACCGGCTGCTGTAGAACTGATGTGAATGAAATTGTTTTTAGTTATTCACTGTATCATTGTAACTTCTGTTCACCATTTCGTTACATTGTAAGTAAAATGGCAAGTGTAACTTCTGTTCACCATTTCGTTACACTTGCCATTTTACTTACAATGTAACTTCTGTTCACCATTTCGTTACGCTTGCCGTTTTGCCTACATTGTAACTTCTGTGCCCTACTATAATTCAAAACCCATTTGAAAATGCTTATTCCATTTTGTGGAAGGCTTGTGCTGCAGCCTTCATTTTTGCAAGCCATGCTGTAAATGTATTAGTTTAGTTTAGATGTGTGAATGAGGTATGCATGGGTGATAGAATCAATCTCCAGCGCCAGCCTGGCCTGATGAGATAAAATTCAAATACCAACGACTGAAGAGGCAGACAATAGCCCTAAACAAAGTATGAAGCATCCACCCTAAAAAGAAAAGGACAAAAGAACAACAGAAGGGAGATCAAAGCCAGGTTCAAGGCTGAAAGTCACGCCTGCAATTGACGGGTGATCAATCCAAACACGGAAGCAGTGTGACACAGCAAAACTTATAGACTTTGAATCCAAACTAAAAGCCTATAAAAAAAGAAGGGTGAGATGAGAGACTTTGGGCTTGTCTACATCAGAAAGTTGCAGCGCTGGTGAGGGAGTTACAGCGCTGCAACTTTGAAGGTGTACACATCTGCAGGGCACCACCAGCGCTGCAACTCCCTGTTTGCAGCGCTGGCCGTACTCCCGTTTTGTCTCGGGTGTAGAGGATCCAGCGCTGGTGATCCAGCGCTGGTAATCCAATGTAGACAGTTACCAGCGCTTTTCTTGACCTCCGTGGAAGGAGGAAGCCTCTGGTAATCAAGCTGGTTTCCTTTCCCGGTTTGCTCTCTCGGTCCCGGAGCCACCCAGCAAACCGCAGGGAAGGAGACCTGCTTGCTCGGGGTTCCGGGACCGAGAGAGCAAACCGGGAAAGGAGACCAGCTTCGCCGCGGTTTGCTCTCTCGGTCCCGGAACCCCGAGCAAGCAGGTCTCCTTGCCTGCGGTTTGCTGGGTGGCTCCGGGACCGAGAGAGCAAACCGCGGCGTTCCCGGTTTGCTCTCTCGGTCCCGGAACCCCGAGCAAGCAGGTCTCCTTCCCTGCGGTTTGCTGGGTGGCTCCGGGACCGAGAGAGCAAACCGCGGCGTTCCCGGTTTGCTCTCTCGGTCCCGGAACCCCGAGCAAGCAGGTCTCCTTCCCTGCGGTTTGCTGGCTGGCTCCGGGACCGAGAGAGCAAACCGCGGCGAAGCTGGTTTCCTTTCCCGGTTTGCTCTCTCGTCCCGGAACCCCCCTTGAAGCCGCCCAACAGCGCTGCAGTGTGGCCACATCTAACACCACTTGCAGCGCTGGTTGCTGTAAGTGTGGCCACTCTGCAGCGCTGGCCCTATACAGCTGTACTAATACAGCTGTAACAACCAGCGCTGCAAAATTTTAGATGTAGACATGGCCTTTGGGTAACGTTTTGCTATCAACATCGAGGGGCATCGGTGCACGCCCGACAGAGACCCAGGTCCTCCTTGTGCCCAGCTTTCCTGGCCAGTTAGCTGCCACGAGCTACGATCCCCAGCTGCGAACTCAAGCCACAAACTCAAGCTACAATCGGGACTAGTAACTATCCAGCAGCTGCAGAACATTTGGGGTGTGAGTGTATGTGTGAGCGTATGGTGTATGTGTATAAGTATTAAGGTATTTGCTAGTAGTTATAGATTATAATAAATGTGGCATCTTTGCCTTGACCCCTAAAACGATCCTGTGTAGTTTTGTCTGTACAACACTGCTAGCTCGTGGGTGCAACAGGAGGCAGATCTCAGGCATATCCTGCTGAAGCGGATATTTGCTTTCTCCTTTTGTCACCCACAGCCTGGCGGGGAGGGCGGCGGGTGCCACCAATGCTGCTCTGGAAAATCCTTGACAACAGGTAGGTGGCGGGTGAGCTGAGGCCATGGCCCATCGTGCTGACCCAAGCTGTCGGTTTGCTTCCGCCTCCCCACCTGCCTGCCTGTCACCACCTGTCGTCTCCTGTCTTATAGTTAGATTGGGAGCTCTCTGGGGCAAGGCTGGTCTCTCTGTTCTGTGTTCATGCAGCGCCTGGCACAACAGGGTCCTGGGCCATGGCTGAGGCACCTTGGCACTACTGTAATACACCTAATAAATAACGTACAGTGCCTGGCACAACGGGGTCCTGGGTCATAGCTGGGGCACCTCATCGATACTGTAATACATCTAATAAATAATGTACAGCGCCTGACACAACGGGGTCCTGGGCCATGGCTGGGGCACCTCATCGATACTGTGATACTCCTAATAAATAATGTACAGCGCCTGACACAACGAGATCCTGGGCCATGGCTGAGACACCTTGGCACTACTGTAATACACCTAATAAATAATGTACAGCGCCTGGCACAACGGGATCCTAGGCCATGGCTGGGGCACCTCGTCAATACTGTAATACACTTAATAAATAAACTACAGCGCCTGGCACAGTGGGCTCCTGGGCCATGGCTGCGGCCCCTAGGAACAGCTGCAATACACCTAATAACATACAGTACCTGACACACCCTCCATCTTCACACATATTCCCCAGCTTCACATCCCTGTACAGTCCCCTGCACCCTCATACATCCCACCCCCATAGATCCTCCCATCCCCCACACCCTCAAAATAACCCCCACCCACCCCCACAGACCCTCACACTCACATCCCCAAAATAACCCCCATCCACCCCCACAGACCATCATACTCATCACCCACCCACTCCCCCACATACACACCCCACCCACCCCCACAGACCCTCATGCTCATATCCCCTACCCACACCCCCAAAATAACCCCACCCACCCCCATAAACCCTCACCCCCACTTATACCCCCCACACTCCCACATATACCCCCCACCTGCACACGCACACACACCTGCACAACCCCACGTCTTCTGCACCCGCACACCCTAATACGCTCTGCCACACCCTCCTAAACCTCCCATCCACCCAACCCCACGCAAATCCCTCAGCACTGGACCACATCAGGAGCTGAAAGAAGCCTCTGAGTGGGGGTCTGCTGCTCTCCCGCTCCTGGACAACCGAAGCACACCCTGAAGGGAGCCATAATGCCACAGGCTCTGAGCGCCCTGCCACCTCCGGGGACCGCTCACCGCCAGGATGGCCACCAGCTTCTTGTGCAGCTTTTTGTTCTCCTGCCGCAGCCACTGGATGGACTCCCTGTTCTTCTTGATGGTCCACTGGGAGCTCTCATAGAAAGCTTTCCGGTCGCCCTCTACCGAGGGTGCAAAACAACCCCAAATGGGGAGTTATCACCAAGTTCAGGCAGCCGGGCCACTGCCCGGCAGTCCCGTGGCTCTCCCAAGCTAAGCATGGCCCAGTAGGGTGACCAGACAGCAAGTGTGAACAGTCGGGACAGGGGATGGGAGGTAATAGGAGCCTATATCAGAAAAGACCCCAAAATCTGGACTGTCCTTATAAAATCAGGACATCTGGTCATCCTATGAGTTGAGAAGGAAGCACTGACGCAGATGGAGAGTCACATGTGGGAACCTCTCCCCCTTCTGAATGCTGACACCCGCCCTGCTCCCCCCCCAGGACAGACACCCCCACCCTCACCCCCCAGTGCGTGCAAGCTGCTGCAGAACAGCTATGTACCTAGAAGCTGTATCTTATTCTGCAGCTCTGAGATCTGCTCGTGGACTGGGGGCTTCACGCCCGCAGGGCCCAGCGTTGCAGGCATGGTGATTGCAGCCCCCTGGCACTAGGGAGGTGCTGGAGAGCAGGGTGGCGAGGCACAGAGGCACGCTAGGGCGGTCAGAGGAGCACCCTGGGCAGGGAGAGGAGCACCCTAGGGCAGATGGGAGGCACACTGGGCAGGGAGAGGAGCACCTTAGAGCAGATGGGGGCACCCAGGGCAGGGAGAGGGGGCACCCTAGGACAGACAGGGGACACCCTAGAGCAGATGGGGGCACCCTAGAGAAGATGCTGGCACCCTAGGCAGGGAGAGGGGCACCCCAGAGCAGGTGGGGGACACCCTAGAGCAGAAGGGGGCACCCCAGGGCAGGTGGGGGACACCCTAGGGCAGGTGGATGCACCCCAGGGCAGGTGGGGGACACCCTAGAGCAGATGGGGGCACCCTAGAGCAGGTGGGGGCACTCCAGGGTAGGTGGGGGCACCCTAGAGCAGATGGGGACACCCTAGGGCAGGTGGGGGACACCCTAGAGCAGGTGGGGGCACTCCAGGGTAGGTGGGGGCACCCTAGAGCAGATGGGGACAGCCTAGGGCAGGTGGGGGCACCCCAGGGCAGGTGGGGGCACCCTAGGGCAGGTGGGGGCACCCTAGGGCAGGTGGAGGTGGGGGCACCCCAGGGCAGATGGGGGACACCCTAGAGCAGATGGGGACACCCTAGGGCAGGTGGGGGCACCCTAGAGCAGGTGGGGGACACCCTAGAGCAGATGGGGGCACCCCAGGGCAGGTGGGGGACACCCTAGAGCAGGTGGGGGCACCCCAGGGCAGGTGGGGGCACCCTAGAGCAGGTGGGGGACACCCCAGGGTAGGTGGAGGTGGGGGCACCCCAGGGCAGATGGGGGACACCCTAGGGCAGGTGGGGGCACCCCAGGGTAGGTGGGGGACACCCTAGAGCAGATGGGGGCACCCCAGGGTAGGTGGGGGACACCCTAGAGCAGATGGGGACACCCTAGAGCAGATGGGGGCACCCCAGGGTAGGTGGGGGACACCCTAGAGCAGATGGGGGCACCCCAGGGTAGGTGGGGACACCCCAGGGCAGGTGGGGGACACCCCAGGGTAGGTGGAGGTGGGGGCACCCCAGGGTAGGTGGGGGACACCCTAGAGCAGGTGGGGGCACCCCAGGGCAGGTGGGGACACCCCAGGGCAGAAGGGGGACACCCTAGAGCAGATGGGGGGCACCCCAGGGCAGGTGGGGGCACCCCAGCGGGCGGCTCCACTCCCCTCAGTGCCCCGAGCTTCCCCCGCCCCCAAGCCCCGCCGGGTCCTGCCTTGCTCCCCTGCAGCCGCCTCTCTGCCCCTCCAAGGCCCTGCTCCCCATTCAACACCCTCCGCCCAGCTCGCCATGGCAACCACTCCGATACAAAGCCTCCCATTGGCCGCCACGGCGCGGGTCGGGCGGGGCATGACGGGAAGAAGGTCACCAGGCTCTGACCCGGCCTCTGTGTGGGCGCTCGGTAAGCGGGCTGCCCCATCCGCCGCCCTCCCATGGAGGAGGGGGAGACTGGGAGACATCCTCTTCCCCGCCCCCCCCGGTCCCCTTTGCTATTATTGGCTGGACCACTTCCGCCACATTCAAGGTGGCCGCCAAATGGCGGCTCAGGCAACACCATCATGGTTAGAAGGAGGGGAAGGGCAGGCACTTCCGCCACACCCAAGATGGCCGCCCCCAGTGGGCCGGGGCGAGCACTGCCACTCTCAACATGGCGGCCCGAAGGCGCCGTTTCCTTTGTCTCTCCCGCCTCCATCCTTGTGCGGGCGCCCAAGCGGATGTGAGCCGCCGCTGACTTCCGGTTTCTCTGGCGTGGACCCTGGACCCTTCTCCACGGGGATTCCGCCCCCTCCTCGGGTACCGGGGGCTGGCCGGCGGGGGCGGGGCTGGGGCCATAGGGGCCCTGGGGGAGGGGCGAGCCTGGGGCTATAGGGGCCCTGGGGGGTGAGTTCCATTCTATAGGGGCCTCCATGGGGCAGGGGAGAGCTGGATCCATGGGGGCCGCAGCGGGGTCTCTATAGGGGCCGCAGTGGGGGCGGGGCTGGGTCTATAAGGGCCCTGGGGGGGTGAGATCCATTCTATAGGGGCCTCCATGGGGCAGGGGGGAGCTGGATCCATGGGGGCCGCAGCGGGGTCTCTATAGGGGCCGCAGTGGGGGAGGGGCTGGGTCTATAGGGGCCCTGGGGGGGGGTGAGTTCCATTCTATAGGGGCCTCCATGGGGCAGGGGGGAGCTGGATCCATGGGGGCCGCAGCGGGGTCTCTATAGGGGCCGCAGTGGGGGCGGGGCTGGGTCTATAGGGGTCTCTGGGGGGGTGAGTTCCATTCTATAGGGGCCTCCATGGGGCAGGGGGGAGCTGGATCCATGGGGGCCGCAGCGGGGTCTCTATAGGGGCCGCAGTGGGGGAGGGGCTGGGTCTATAGGGGTCTCTGGGGGGCGGATGGGGCTGGGCTGCATCTATGGGGCCGCAGTGGGGGCTGGGATCTATAGGAGCCCTGATGGGGGGGTGAGCTCAGTTCTATAGAGGCCTCCATGGGGCAGGGGGGAGCTGGGTCTATAGGGGCCTCAGCCGGAGTGGGGCTGCTGTGGGGCTGCGGACTGTGCCCCTCAGTGGGGCAGGAGCTGGGGAGGGCGCTGCAGGCGCTGGGCTGTCAGGGACGTGTTCCTGCGGGGGCTTTATAGGATCTGAGCCCCCCCCGCCGAGGAACCGTGCAGAGGAACCAGCTGCCCGCCCTGGCTCTCTTCTCTCCCCTCCCCACCAGGATCTGCTGCCTCTGCCTGTGGATCATGCTGCTGCCGCTGCTGCTGCCCACACTGAGCGCCCTGGCCTCTGCCGTGGAGGTGAAGCGACCCCGGGGGGTCTCTCTGACCAGTACGTTACCAGGAGCTGGCACACAGTCCCATACTGAATTGGGTCCCTGGCCCTTTAAAAAGGGCTTGGGGGCGTGGCTAGTTAAAGGAAATGCCCCTTTGTCATCTAGCTGCCCCTTTATGGGGGCAGAGCCGCTGCACCCACCCAGGCACCTCCACCATTGGCTAGCAGCTCTGAGTTCATGGATGTTCCGGGCCCCATAATCCCCCGCCAAGGTAGATGGTATTTAACTAGCTGGGGAAACTGAGGCACAGAGCAGGTGAGTGCTTATCCCCAAGATATTCTGGGAAATCGGGGTTTGAGCCAGGACTAGAGCCCAGGAGTCCTAAATTACCACTCCTGCTTTAATCATTATGCCCCAAGCCCCTCCCAGAGCTGGGAATAGAACCCAGGGGTCCTGACTCTCAGCCCCCTGCTCTAACCACTCCCTTCCCAGATCTCAGAAGAGAACGTGGGGTCCTGACTCCAAGCCCCCCTGCTGTAACTACTAGCCCGCAGCTCTACCTGTGAGGCCTGGGGGACCGCAGCAGTCGAGTTGCCTTCTATTTGGCAAGCGAGGGTAGCAGAGTAAAAGCTCTGCAACCTGAGTCATTAAAATCAGGGTGTTCTTAATGAGCCGCCCCTCCTCTCTGGACTGCGGGCGCCGTGGTGTCAGGGCTGATGGGTGACAGCTTGTCCTAGTACTTGGGTGGGGTCTGGAGGAAGCGCAGGCCCCAAGAGGGAGGGGTTGTGGGTGCATCTCCACAGATTCCCCCTTCCCTGTCACGTCTCCGGTTCTCTCCCTCCCAGACCATCACTTCTATGAGGAATTGAAGCCGTTCACCTGCCTGGACGGGTCTTCAACCATCGCCTTCGAGTGGGTCAATGACGATTACTGCGACTGTCAGGATGGCTCGGACGAGCCAGGTGGGTGACGGGCCGGAGAGCCCCCCCTGCCGGTAAGGCAGCAGCGTGCCCCATCCTGGTGTTCGCTGCTGCGTTGGCGTGGGGCTGTGCCCGAAAGAGCAGAGGGCACATGCGGGGACTGGGGGGAAGAGGACACAAGGCAGCTATGGGTGGCATGATGGGAGGCACGAAGTAGAGGGGCAAAGAGGGGACTGAGGGGGTGTCGCTCACTCCCCTCAAACGTGGCTTGGCACATCTCATCTAGTCAATTCCCTGCCATCGCTGGGGCCCCGGGGACACTTTGGCCTCTCCTGGTCTCTGCCCATGGCACAGCTTAGCCTCCAGAGGGAGGGGGACTGAAATCACGTCCGGTCCTGAGGCACGGTCCCCAGCCTGTGCTGGCCAGGAGGACAGGCCAGGTGATCCCTTCTGGTGTTCGATGCGCTGAAATAAGCCTCGCGTTTCTCTGTCCTCGCTACCCTTGCGCTCGGAGGTTGCGCTAAGCACGCCCTGTGGCTGAGCCGTGCGGTGGGTGCTGTCCCAGGGAACTGGGGGAGAATCTGCTTGGGGGTGGGAGGGGAGGCGTTGGAGGCCTGTCAGCCCCCTGCAGCCACGCTGCAGACTGGTTGGGCAGGCAGGCTACGCTCGCTGGAGCGTTAGCTGTGGGCTATGTAGCTATGTAGACGGGACTCGGGTTACGTGTGCTGTGAAGCCTGGCCCTGAGGGCGAGGAGACCGGGCAGATGCCCGCTGTGGGTCTGTGCTTTGCCAACCAGCAGGGCTGTTGTGTGTCTTTCAGGGACCTCGGCTTGCCCCAACGGCCGGTTTCACTGCACCAACGCCGGCTACCGGCCACAGTACATCCCCTCCTCCCGCGTCAACGACGGCGTCTGCGGTAAGCTGGGCCGCCCCTGCTCGGGAACCGGGGGGGGGCGCTCTGCCTGGGGGCGCAGGGCGGGGCCATGACAGCCGCTCTTGTCTCACTTTCAGATTGCTGCGACGCCACGGACGAGTACAACAGCGGCTTCGTGTGTGAGAATACCTGCAAGTAAGAGCAGCCCGCGGGCTGGGATCAGAGTCGTCTGGGGGCACTGGATGGCTCGGGGGCCATGGGGCCTTTCCCCTCTAGGTGGCACCAGCTCCAGTCTGGCCCAAGGCAGGGGACTGGCTGGCTCAGGAGGTGGAGAATGGGACACAGGGACTTTCCGCTGTAGGGGGTGCTGGCTCTGATCTGGCCCTAGGACAGGGAAGTGGCTGGCTCAACGGCATGGAGTGGGCCACAGGGCCTTTCCCCTGTAGGGGGCGCTGGCTCTGATCTGGCCCTAGGACAGGAAAGTGGCTGGCTCAGCGGCATGGAGTGGGCCACGGGGCCTATCCCCTGTAGGGGGGCGCTGGCTCTGATCTGGCCCTAGGGCAGGGAAGTGGCTGGCTCAGGGACATGGAGTGGGCCACGGGGCCTATCCCCTGTAGGGGGCGCTGGCTCTGATCTGGCTCTAGGGCAGGGAAGTGGCTGTCTAGGGGGCGCTGGCTCTGATCTGGCCCTAGGGCAGGGAAGTGGCTGGCTCAGGGGCATGGAGTGGGCCACGGGGCCTTTCCCCTCTAGGAGGCGCTGGCTCTGATCTGGCCCGAGGGTGGGGAAGTGGCTGGCTGGCTCAGGGCCCCTTGAGGGCTCTGTCTCCCATTGAGTTGCACCCCTGTGTTTAGTGCCTTGTCCCGGGGGGTTCAGTCCAGTACCCAGCACATGGATGTCTTCTCATGGAAATCGCCACCCAACCTGGCACCCCCATCTCAGCAAAGCAGCCACGGGTCGATGGGGCCCTGGGGTGGGTGACTCCAACCCAGGGCTAGGCTGGTTCGGGGTGCGGGGTGGGGGAGCCAGCCCTGCTCCGAGCAGGGACTTGGCTTATTAACTTGTCAGCTCCTGGGGGAAGCTTAAACTTGGGTGCCTATCGCTGACAGCAGAACTGACCGGGGAAGGCTTGGCCCTGCTCAGCTGGCCCGTCCCTGCGCCAGCCCAGTAGCCAGCTGCCGCCTGGTGCGTCCCATCTCCGCAGCACCTGCTAACACAGCCCGTGACCACATGGTGCCCCTCTCTAGAGGCCGCACCCGTACAGGTGTGAGTCCCAGCCCTGGGGTCTCTCCCTCGGGCAGGAGAGCTCATGCCCTTAGATCCAGCAGTCCCAGGCTCGGTCCCTGGCGCCGCTGGCTCATGCAGGGGCCTCTCGCCTCTCCCCACCCCGTGCAGAGAGATGGGCCGGAAGGAGCGGGAGGCGCTGGCCCAGATGGCAGAAGTGGCCAGGGAAGGCTTCCAACTCAAGCAGGTGCTGATTGAAGAAGCGAGCAAGGGCAGGGAAGACAAGCAGGTGAGGAGATCGGGGAGCTGGGGGCCGGGTCCCTGCGCTGGTGAGACCAGCCGGGTCGTGGGCATGGAGCCGCCCCTGGGGCCCGGCTGCCGAGGAGGGAGCTCAGAGCAGCATCGGGAGCGCGTCAGCGTCGCTTGCTTGGGTCCGTTGATGCCGCAGCCCCATGGCAGTGTGAGCTGTGAACCCACCACAGACACGGTTCCTAGGCTGAGCCGGGCCCGCCTGGCTCTGCAGCGTAGCTGTAGCCATGGTGAGGGAGCATGGCCCAGGGGAGAGGTCGGTTCTGCTCCCAGCCGCGGGGTAGGGGGTGATGTAGGCTTCAATCCGGGAGGGGAATGGATTGGGGATCAGGACTCCTGGGTTCAGTTCCCAGCTCTGCTGCTGGGCGACCTTGGGCCAGTCGCTGCATCCCCTCCCCGTGCCTCAGTCCCCTGCATGTGGAACAGAGATGATCCCTGCAGCGGGTGATGAGAGTAAATCCGGTGCAGGAGTGGGGAGCTGTGGCCTGAGGGCCTGAGCCCCCTAGCTGGGCAGGGGCCACTGCTTGGTGACTGCTGAGCGGGCCTGGGCCCGTCCCGCTTCCTAACGCCCCCCACGCTGCGCGGGCCCGGGCCCGGCCCGCTCCCCAACACTCCCACTCGCCCCGTGCAGAGGACACTGGCTGAGCTACAGGAGGGGAAGAAGTCTCTGGAGGAGCAAGTGGAGACTCTGAGATCGGTGAAGGACACAGCAGAGAAGCCAGAAAAGGAAGCCAAGGAGATTCACCAGAAGAAGTGGGAGGGTGAGGGCAGTGCCTGCTCCATGGGGCTCTGGGGGAGGGGGAGGGTGGTGCCTGCTCCGTGGGGCCCTGGGGGAGGGGGAGGGCTCTGGGGGAGCGGGAGGGCGATGCCTGCTCCGTGGGGCTCTGGGGGAAGGGGAGGGCGGTGCCTCCTCCGTGGGGCTCTGGGGGAAGGGGAGGGCGGTGCCTCCTCCGTGGGGCTCTGGGGGAAGGGGAGGGCGGTGCCTGCTCCGTGGGGCTCTGGGGGAGCGGGAGGGCGGTGCCTGCTCCGTGGGGCTCTGGGGGAGCGGGAGGGCAGTGCCTGCTCCGTGGGGCTCTGGGGAAGTGGGAAGGCTCTGAAGGGGCGAGAGGACAGTGCCTGCTCCGTGGGGCTCTGGGGGGAGCGGGAGGGCAGTGCCTGCTCCGTGGGGCTCTGGGGGAAGGGGAGGGCGGTGCCTGCTCCGTGGGGCTCTGGGGGAAGGGGAGGGTGGTGCCTGCTCCGTGGGGCCCTGGGGGAGGGGGAGGGCTCTGGGGGAGCGGGAGGGCGATGCCTGCTCTGTGGGGCTCTGGGGGAGCGGGAGGGCGATGCCTGCTCTGTGGGGCTCTGGGGGAAGGGGAGGGTGGTGCCTGCTCCGTGGGGCTCTGGGGGAAGGGGAGGGTGGTGCCTGCTCCGTGGGGCTCTGGGGGAAGGGGAGGGCGGTGCCTGCTCCGTGGGGCTCTGGGGGAAGGGGAGGGCGGTGCCTGCTCCGTGGGGCTCTGGGGGAAGGGGAGGGTGGTGCCTGCTCCGTGGGGCCCTGGGGGAGGGGGAGGGCTCTGGGGGAGCGGGAGGGCGATGCCTGCTCTGTGGGGCTCTGGGGGAGCGGGAGGGCGATGCCTGCTCTGTGGGGCTCTGGGGGAAGGGGAGGGCGGTGCCTGCTCCGTGGGGCTCTGGGGGAAGGGGAGGGCGGTGCCTGCTCCGTGGGGCTCTGGGGGAAGGGGAGGGCGGTGCCTGCTCCGTGGGGCTCTGGGGGAAGGGGAGGGCGGTGCCTGCTCCGTGGGGCTCTGGGGGAAGGGGAGGGCGGTGCCTCCTCCGTGGGGCTCTGGGGGAAGGGGAGGGCGGTGCCTGCTCCGTGGGGCTCTGGGGGAGCGGGAGGGCGGTGCCTGCTCCGTGGGGCCCTGGGGGAGGGGGAGGGCTCTGGGGGAGCGGGAGGGCGATGCCTGCTCTGTGGGGCTCTGGGGGAGCGGGAGGGCGATGCCTGCTCTGTGGGGCTCTGGGGGAAGGGGAGGGTGGTGCCTGCTCCGTGGGGCTCTGGGGGAAGGGGAGGGCGGTGCCTGCTCCGTGGGGCTCTGGGGGAAGGGGAGGGCGGTGCCTGCTCCGTGGGGCTCTGGGGGAAGGGGAGGGCGGTGCCTCCTCCGTGGGGCTCTGGGGGAAGGGGAGGGCGGTGCCTGCTCCGTGGGGCTCTGGGGGAGCGGGAGGGCGGTGCCTGCTCCGTGGGGCTCTGGGGGAGCGGGAGGGCGGTGCCTGCTCCGTGGGGCTCTGGGGAAGTGGGAAGGCTCTGAAGGGGCGAGAGGACAGTGCCTGCTCCGTGGGGCTCTGGGGGGAGCGGGAGGGCAGTGCCTGCTCCGTGGGGCTCTGGGGGGAGCGGGAGGGCAGTGCCTGCTCCATGGGGCTCTTGGGGAGGGGGAGGGTGCCCGGCAGGCTCTGTGGGGCTGGGAGCAGTGCCGTGAAAGGCAGCAGGGCCCAGTGGGCAGCGCACCAGGGCGGCAGTCAGGCTCCCCTCTCCCAGGGAGTGCAGCAGACTGGTTAGGTCAGGGAACGGGGCGCCAGGCCCCCTGGTTCGGGGCCTAGCTCCGGGAGAGGAGCGGGGACCAGTGGAGAGATGGGGGGTTCGGGAGCCATTGGGGGGGCTTTGCAGGCTCCATCCCTTTGTCCCTCTCGCAGGGACTCCTGCCACCTGTTAGCAAACCCGGCTCCGGCCCTTCCCAGCTGGGGCCACACGGCTGAGCCCTGGCCTGGGACTGGGGGAAGCCGGGTTCCAATCTTAGCTCCGACCGGGACTCGGGCAAGTCACTGGCTCCCTTGGGGCTGCAGCTCCCTGACGTCAGTGCGGTGCCAGCGTGAGGGCGCCCCCCAGGGGGACACTGAGGTGCGGGGGTGCCGTGCCCTAACCGCAGCTCTGTGGCTG
Source organism: Gopherus evgoodei (assembly GCF_007399415.2). Lineage (NCBI taxonomy): Eukaryota > Metazoa > Chordata > Testudines > Testudinidae > Gopherus > Gopherus evgoodei. Next base: position 3,257,386 of record NW_022060061.1, on the reverse strand, counting down.
GTCCCACACAGAACAGAAGGCGGCCGAGAAGGCGGCGCGGGAGCAGGCCCGAGCCAGCGAAGCCTTCCAGGAGCTGGACGATGACGGGGACGGCCTGTGAGTCTGGAGCTGGGGGGGGGAGGGTGAGCAGTGCCCCCTGCCTGTGTGTGCTCCCGGAGCAGGGCCTGGCCTGGCTGGTGCCTTTGCCCCTCACAGAAGTGGGTGAGGCTGAGACCAGACCCCCCTGCAGATGCCCGTGAACTCTGCCTTCGATCCCTGCTGCCATCTCCCCCGGCCCCTCCCCTCCGCCAGTCTCCCTCCGGGCCAGCACAAGACCCCGGTGGTGCTGGGATAACCTGCCCCAGGGCAACCCCCCCCACTGCCCCGGCATTGCTCGGGCGATGCCCAGGGAGCTCGCTTCAGCCAGGCGGCCTGGGGCTCGTTGCAGACGGCCCAGGCCAGCACTGGAGAGAGGTGGGGGGAGCCAGGCACACTGAGCAACCGGACAAGGGGCGCAGGTCAGAGGTGACCCATCCATGTGGGTCGGTGAGGTGCCAGCAAGTCCCAAAGGAGATTGGCAGATGGGCATGTGGGGCAGGCGCCTCTCCAGCTGCTTGGTCCCTCGCCAGCCGGAGGCCCTCAGACCCACGTTGTCTCCACATCCGCCCTCCGCATGGAAGTCCTCATCTGGAATACTGTGTGCAGTTCTGGTCTCCCATGTTTAAGAAGGATGAATCCAAACTGGAACAGGTTCAGAGAAGGGCGACTAGGATGATCCGAGGAATGGAAAACCTGTCATATGAAAGGAGACTCAAAGAGCTTGGCTTGTTTAGTCTAGCCAAAAGAAGGCTGAGGGGGATATGCTTGTTCTTTATAAATATATCAGAGGGATTAATATTAGGGAGGGAGAGGAATTATTTAAGCTTAGTACCAATGTAGACACAAGAACAAATGGGTATAAACTGGGCACTAGGAAGTTTAGACTTGAAATTAGATGAAGGTTTCTAACCATTAGAGGAGTGAAGTTCTGGAACAGCCTTCCAAGGGGAGTAGTGGGGGCAAAAGACATATCTGGCTTTGAGACCAAGCTTGATAAGTTTATGGAAGGGATGGTATGATGGGATAGCTTAATTTTGGCAATTGATCTTTGATTATCAGCAGATAAGTATGCCATGTGGGTGGTGATGGGATGTTGGATTGGATGGGATCTGAGTTACTGCAGAGAATTCTTTCCTGCTGGCTGGTGAGTCTTGCTCACATGCTCAGGGTTTAGCTGATCGGCATATTTGGGGCCGGGAAGGAATTTTCCTCCAGGACAGATTGGCAGAGGCCCTGGAGGTTTTTCGCCTTCCTCGGCAGCGTGGGGCATGGGTCACTTGCTGGTGGATTCTCTGCAGCTTGAGGTCTTCAAACCACAATTCAAAGACTTCAATAACTTGGACATAGGTTAGGGGTTTGTTATAGAAGTGGATGGGTGAGATTCTGTGGCCTGCTTTGTGCAGGAGGTCAGACTAGATGATCATATTGGTCCCTTCTGGCCCTAAAGTCTGTGAGTCTAAGAGGTCACCAGCTCACGCATCCTCCCGCTTCTCCTGGCCACAGGGTGTCGGTGGCGGAGCTCCAGACCCACGTGGAGCTGGATGTGGATGGAGACGGGACCCTCTCTGAAACGGAAGCCCAGGTATGGAGGGGATGGCGTTCCCGGGGAGTGGGGAGGATGGCGTTTCCGGATTGGGGGGGGGGGGGCAGCATTCCCAGGACAGAGGCACAGTGATGTCCCAAAGAGTTCTTAGCACGTCTAACATTAACCCTCCAGGTGGGGTCATCCTCCAGTCACCAACAGGGAAACTGAGGCAGGGAAGGGCCTTGACCAACTTTGCTGAGTCGGTGGCACAACCACAGGGCTGGGAAAAGAACCCCAGGAGTCCTGAATCCCAGCCCCACCCCCTGGTTTAACCACTGACCTCACTCCCCTCCCAGAGCTGCGTATAGAACCCAGGAGTCTTGACTCCCAGCCCCCCTGCTCTAACCAACTAGACCCCGCTCCCCTCCAGATAGAATCCCATGCTCAGATGATTCCTAAACTCTACCCAGGGATTGCTTCATCTCGCACTGAAATGCAGCCACCTCTGGGGTGGGAAGCAGCCGCGTCTTAACAGCTCCCACTATCATCATGTAACAGTGCTCTGTTTGCGTGGGGTGAGATCCTGTCCCACAAACCCCCCCCCCCCATTTGCAGTGAAATCCCACTAATCCCGTTACAAAGGCAGAGCTCCGCCAGCTCGCGGAAACCCTCCCGCACTTGGGCTGCTGTGTTTGCTTCTGTGGCTGCAATGAAACCTGCAGCAATTCAGCTCGGTCCCTGCTGGCCCCCAACTCACCAAAACCCAATTCCACTGCCCCCAAGGGACCAGAGCCACCAGCATCTGTTCCCCCTGTTCTCCAGCAGGTGGCAGTAACGGCTCACAGGCAGGCGTCCTTACTGCTCCGATCCTGAGGGTGTTTTGGGGGGGAGGGGGGTCCCCCCTTCAGCCCTGTTTTCTCTGGGGATTAAGTAGCTTCCTCTCCTGCCCGGTGCTCTGGGTTGCCAGTTGGAATCCAGCCTTGGCCCAGAACGCCGGGAAGCATTAACTGGCTTGGATTAGCTGCCTTGGTAGCCGGAAAAACGCTGATAGCCTGAGCAGAATCCCATTCCCCTGGGGGCAGCTCGAATTTCGGCAGGAGCCTTGTCCGGCTGGCCCCACGCGGCCCTGCCCCGTGCCCCCGGCTCTGGTCTTGTAGGCTCGGCTCCAGATCGCCGGCATCTGGGCGCAGCCCGTACCCGTCGTGGGAGGCGCTTGCTGTTCAGGCCCTCCGGATGGGATCTCGCCCCTAGAAATCGACTCTTCCCCAGGGGAATTTTGGAAGGTGGCTGCCGTGTCGGGCCAAGGCGCAATCTATGGGGCACATTGCGGTAGCGGTTGGAGGCTACAGCTGAGATCTGGGGGCTGCTGGTGTGCCAGGCGCTGCGCAGGCTGCCCTGCCCCCCCCCCCCCCCCCCCGAGCTCTGGAGGGCCCTCTGTTGAGTCAACTGCAGCACAGGTCTGAGAGACCCCAATGAGCGAGGCACAGCACAGACCCCTAGGGAGAGACTGAAAAGGAAGGATGGTTGTCCCTGCTTTAGAGATGGGGAAACCGAGGCACAGAGCCATTTAGAAGTCAGCCAGGGAGACAGTGGCTGAACCCGGAGTCCCAGCTGGGTGCTTTAACCACTGGCCCAGCCTGCCTCTCTGCTAGCCCCAGCTCCTCTCAGCTGCCGTCCTCTTGGCCTCATCTGCATCCGGTGGCAGAGAGTCCCACAGGCCTTGCTGTGCTCTGCTGTAGTCAAGCCTCAGTGCTTCTCTTGCAGACTCTTCTGGGCAACGTCTTGCAGGCCGACGCCTCCAGCTTCCAGGACACCGTGTGGGCTGCAATCAAGGAAAACTACAAGCCCGAGGTCAGTGCTCAGGCCGACCCTCCTCCGAGGGGGCCTCTGCATCCATCTCAGTCTGGAATAACGTAGCGAGCCCCTGGCAGCATTGTCCAGTGGATAGAGCATGGACTGAAACCTGTGTTCCGCTCCTGGCTCTGCCGCAGACCAGCTGGGTGAGCTGGGTGCCTCAGTTTCCCTAGCTCGTACTGCACTAACACACAGCTTACGGGCATGTGGTGTCGCCAGCGTCACCAGTGACTGGGTGTGAAGCCCCCTGGCAGTGTGCAGCATGTTGGGATGATCGGTGGGTGTGCCGCCGGTGGTGAGTCACTTCCCCCATCGGTGCCTCGGTTTCCCCAGCTCTTCTCTCGTGCTTTTCGTCAGGGGAGCTCAAAGTGCTTCACAGAGTAGCTGAGGATCGTTGTCCCCATTGTGCAGGTGGGGAAACTGATGCACAGTGTGGGGAAGTGACACCCCCACAGCAGGGTTGTGGCCCTGTAGGCTGATCACTGCCCCCTGCTCAGTCCCCAGGCTGAGGCCAGGAAAGAGTCCAGGAGTCCAGCCCCCCTACACATTGCCTCATCCGCTGGCCGGCCCTCTCTCTCCCCTGGAACCCTGCTTGGCAGCGTCAGGGAGCAGCCAGGTGCTGCGCTGACGCTGGCCTGTGGCTGCTGTGTGCTTCCAGGCCCTGCCCGATGCCACTCCCCTGCCCGAGGCCCCGGAGCCCCAGCCGGACATGCCCTTGGAGCAACCGGCCCCCGAGGACGACTACGATGAGGAAGAGGAGGAGGAGGGCGACGATGATGAGAGCAACGAAGAGGAGCCGAAGGTAGCGCAGGGGAGGGGCTGTGACCTGGCCCTCGCGGATCCGGGCCAGCTGGGGCAGAGACTCTCCAGAGACCCCAGTCCTTCCAGCCATCTCCCCACGAGTGATGCCTCCTGCTTGCCCCTGGCACTCAGTTTAATCCCAGCTGCTTAACTCTCCTTCCTGCGAGCCTGCTGGAGTCTCCCGAGCCCCTGTGGGAATTAGGGCCATGAGGAAGCTGATAGGATTCAGGCTTCTGAATCCCTGCAGCTCCCCTCCCAGTATCTACCCTGTCCCCCAGGGGACATGCAAGTGACCCCACAGGAGCAGTGGGATCACTGGACCGGGACACGCCCATCTAGCCCAGCATCCCGTCTCCAGTAAGCCAGGGCCAGGTGCCTCCACGGAAGGAGGTGGAATAACCAGCCCCCAGGGACAGGCTCCTCCGAGCTCAGCCCCTTTCCCAGAGGGGAGAGGGAGGGGTGGTTCTAACCCTCCCGAACCCTTGGTCATTCTCCCTCTTGGTCATTCTCCCTCTGTAATCTCATTCTCCGTCTAAACGCCCAGCCCCTCTTGCCCTCCTGCTGAGCTCCGTGCCCTCATGTCGCCGTGAGTTCTGCCGGCTCATTGCATGAACTAGAGAGTTGCATGATCCCAGCGTGGGCTCTGTGCATCCTTCCATTCAGGGACTCCCTGCAGCCTCTCCCCAGCCCTGCCCCCCCCGCAGTGAGCCAGGGGTCCAATCCACCTTCCCTTTGCCCCTTCAGGTCCCCCCACCCAAGCAGCCATCCGACAAGACAGCGGAGGAGGACGAGGCGGAGAAGATGCCCCCGTATGATGAAGCAACACAGGCCCTCATCGACGGTAAGGCTTTAAATCGGGGCCAGAACCTGCCCACGGCGGGGTGGGGAATTCTCTCCCAATGGATTCCTGAATGTGCCAATAAGGTGCTGAATAACTCCACTTCTGGTTGCCAGTGTCCCTGTACAAGTATCAGAGGGGTAGCCGTGTTAGTCTGGATCTGTAAAAGCAGCAAAGAATCCTGTGGCACCTTATAGACTAACAGACGTTTTGGAGCATGAGCTTTCATGGGTGAATGCCCACTTCGTCAGATGCATGTAGTGGAAATTTCCAAGGGCAGGTATATATATGCAAGCAAGCTAGAGATAACGAGGTCAGTTCAATCAGGGAGGATGAGGCCCTGTTCTAGCAGTTGAGGTGTGAAAACCAAGGGAGGAGAAACTGGTTTTGTAGTTGGCAAGCCATTCACAGTCTTTGTTCAATCCTGAGCTGATGGTGTCAAATTTGCAGATGAACTGAAGCTCAGCAGTTTCTCTTTGAAGTCTGGTCCTGAAGTTTTTTTTGCTGCAGGATGGTCACCTTAAGGTCTGCTATAGTGTGGCCAGGGAGGTTGAAGTGTTCTCCCGCAGGTTTTTGTACTTCGCCATTCCTAATGTCTGATTTGTGTCCATTTATCCTTTTCCGTAGAGACTGTCCAGTTTGGCCGATGTGCATAGCAGAGGGGCACTGCTGGCATATGATGGCGTATATTACATTGGTGGATGTGCAGGTGAATGAACCGGTGATGGTGTGGCTGATCTGGTTAGGTCCTGTGATGGTGTCGCTGGTGTAGATATGTGGGCCGAGTTGGCATCGAGGTTTGTTGCATGGATTGGTTCCTGGGCTAGAGTTCCTATGGTGCAGTGTGCAGTTACTGGTGAGAATATGTTTCAGGTTGGCAGGTTGTCTGTGGGCAAGGATTGGCCTGCCACTCAAGGCCTGAGAAAGTGTGGGATCATTGTCCAGGATGGGTTGTAGATCCCTGATGATGCGTTGGAGAGGTTTTAGCTGAGGACTGTATGTGATGGCCAGTGGAGTTCTGTTGGTTTCCTTCTTGGGTTTGTCTTGCAGTAGGAGGCTTCTGGGTACACATCTGGCTCTGTTGATCTGTTTCCTTATTTCCTCCTGCGGGTATTGTAGTTTTGAGAATGCTTGGTGGAGATGTTGTAGGTGTTGGTCTGTGTCTGAGGGGTTAGAGCAGATGCGGTTGTACCTCAGTGCTTGGCTGTAGACAATGGATCGTGTGATGTGCCCGGGATGGAAGCTGGAGGCATGAAGGTAGGCATAGCGGTCGGTAGGTTTTCGGTATAGGGTGATGGTAAGGTGACCATCACTTATTTGCACCGTGGTGTCTAGGAAGTGGACCTTCTGTGTAGATTGGTCCAGGCTGAGGTAGATGGTGGGGTGGAAGCTGTTGAAATCGTGGTGGAATTTTTCCAGAGTCTCCTTCCCATGGTTCCAGATGATGAAGATGTCATCAATGTAGCGTGGGTAGAGAAGGGGCGTGAGTGTACGAGAGCTGAGGAAGCGTTGTTCCAGGTCGGCCATAAAAATATTGGCATGTCCCTGTACAGACATGCAGAGGGAGCTCCGTGTATGTAGCGGGAAGCAGGAGGGACCCCCGATCTCTTAGCCGGGCCCAGAATTCAAACTGGGGTCGCCCCTCATTTCCGTGTGACTCTGCCACCCCGCGTCCCGAAGCCTGGTCCGAATGCCAGCAGCCGTGTGAGCCCCTAGTGAGCGTCGGCAGCTTCTCCTGGCTCAGGGGTCGCTCCGTGACCGACCGAAGTCAACGCGCGTTTACCGGCGTCCCTCACTGGCATCTGGGCTCCCAGCCCAGGGGTGCAGAAGCCCCCAGTGGCGGGTTCCTTGCCACGGCCTCGCATTTGGTGCAAACCTGAACAGCTCCTCTTATTCTCTGTAAATACCGTCGCCAAGAGGCTTCTGGGCCTGCTGGAGGCTGAACGTGCCCCCTGAGCTGTAAACAAAAGCCGTTCGCTCTAAGATTGATGGAGCGCGGGCCGGGCTGCTCGGGCGTGAGCGGGAGGAGTCAGTGAGTCAGAGCGTAGCCAAGAACTCGCCAGTTCCTCTCGACTCCGGGCTCAAGGGCTTTGCCGCCAGTTCCCTTCCAGAGCCGCTTGCCCTGCCAAGACAGGCCCGGAGCTTCAAAGCGACATAGGCGCCTAACTCCCTTTGGTTCCAAGGGGAATTGGGCACCTCAGTACCTTCAAGGGTCTGGGCCAGAGGCAGAAGGCTAAAGCTGTGAGGATGGGCCATGACTCGTGCTCAGTCCCAAGGAACGTGGGAACTGGGCAGCCACCTCTGGGGGTGGCACGGCAGCTGATTGGGGGCGCACAGCAATGCTGCCGAGTGCTGGGGAGGGGTTCGAGGATGGCGAAGTATCAGCAGCTCGAATCGCAAGGAGCAGGAAATGGCAGTTTCCAGCAATACCGTTTCTCTGGCCCCTGTCACCTGGGCACCTCGCAACCTTTAGCGTAGTTCTCAGGCAGGACAGTGGTGTTATCCCCCTGTCCTAGATGGGGAAACTGAGGCACAGAGACGGAGGGACTTGTTCTCACAGAGTCACCGGTCGATGCTCTGGCACTACTCCATACGAAGCCAGTCAGGACTCTGGGGGAGCCTCCTCTCTGGGAGCAGACTGTCTCCGGGCAAGAAGCTTCCACCTTCCTGGGTCTGAGCTCAGGGTATTCAGCATCCCTTGCCCCACCGTGCACTTCCCGCAGCGAGTCCGCACAGGCGGGCTCCTGGGGAAGCCAGAGGGCCTCGCACCCCAACTCCGCAGGCAGACGTGACTGTCAGCCAGAAGATTTATTAGCCGACAGGAACACAGTCCAACCCAGAGCTTGTAGGTACAAGAAACAGGACCCTGAGTCAGGTCCATCTTGGGGCCAGGGAGGCCAGGGCCCCATCTGACCCCCCTCCATTTCCCCAGCCAGCTCCAACCAGAAATGCCCCAGCCCCTCCTCTGGCCTTTTGTCTCTTTCCCCGGGCCAGGAGGTCACCTGATCTCTTTGTTCTCCAACACTTTCAGTTGGCACCTTTGCAGAGGAGAATCCCAGGCCATCAGTTACCAGGAGACAGGGTGTCGGCCATTCTGTGTGCAGATGCTATCACAATGGCCCTTTAGGGATCTGCAACAATCACCCCCTCTTATCCCACCACCTAGATACTTAAGAAATGCATAGGGGAAACTGAGGCACCCTCACAGTATTCTGGGGAAACATTAAGAACATTCCCACTTTGTCACCTGGACCTCAGGTCGGACAGGCTAGCGCTCTAACCACTGGTCCATCCTTCCTCTAGCCAGAATTCGATTCACCTCTTAGGTTTGCGGCCGGTGCACTTTTATTTCCCCCCGGGCAGAGCAAGTGCCATTCCCTGGATGGTATCTGTCCAGCCAGACCACCTTGGATTCCATCCCGCCGTGCCCCGGCCATGGCTCACGCTCTGCCCACACGACCCAGAGGCACCTTTCATCAGGCCCGATGCTGGGGGAACAGTGGATTTCTCCGGCCTGGAACCCAGGAGCCAGCCAAGCCGATCTCACATCTTGGGATCTCAGGATCCTCCTGCCTCTGGGCGCAGAATCCCAAGATGGGGCCGACTTGGGGAATGGCCGGAGCTCAGCACTTCCAGCGACCTCGCCCCGGGGCGCGTGCCCTGTCCGGGACCACCCACCCGTCACAGGACGGAGGATACATTAGCAAACCAGCCGCCGTGTCAAACCAAAGGCTCGCTTCCCTCCCCCTCGCCTGACTGCTCCTGCCGCAGCCTGCGCTGGTGGCGACCCTCTGCCGTCTCTCGGGCGTTGGAAGCCCCCGTTTCATGGCAGCGCCCCTGCCAGCCCCCGTTTCCCCACCTGTTCCGGCAGCAAGGCAGAGGAGGGGCGGGGGAAGCTGACTCATTGTCTCCTTGTAATGAACTCTTTGCATAGAGCAGCGTGAGGGGAGGCGCCTGGCTTTGAGACAGCGCTGGCAGGGCCATGAGAATCCGTCCAGCCCCCTCCCAAAACCCTCCAGTGAAGGTTGTCCCTGGTCCTACTGTTCTTACAGGCAGGAGGGTTTCCTGGTGACTGAACCGAAATCTGCTCTGCTGTAGTTTGAACCTGTTGCCCCTTGTCCTGTGCTCTGTGGCAAGAAAGAGCAGCTTTTCACCAGCTGTTTCACGGCAGCATTTCAAGTATTTGAAGACGACTGTCAGGTCCCCCTCACTCTCCTCTTTTCCAAACTCCGCGGCCCCGGTTCCTTCAGCCTTCGCTCGCGTGGCTGGCGTTCTCTCCATTTGAGCATCTGGGTCGCTCGCCTCTGGGTCCTTCTCAGCTTCTCTCCATCCAAACCTGGGCACCGTGCTCGGGCTGAGGCCCAGCAAGCGCTGATCAGAGCGGGACTCGCCTCCCGTGACTTGCATGCTGGGCCTCTGTCTGTGCAACCTAAAATTGCATTTGCTTTTCCCTGCAACAGCAGCGTGTTGCTGACTCATGGCCTGGCTGGGATGCTCCATGAGTCCCAGAGGCTTCTCGGCAGGGCTGCTGCCAAGCCGGTTCTCCCCCGGCCTGTAATTGTGCAGCTGGTTTTTCTTCCCCCAGGGCAGCACCTCAGCTTTGTCATTTTGTGGTGTGGAGCCCAGTTCTCCCTCTGAACCTTAGCTCTGTCCTCCAGAGTGTTGGCACCCGCCCTCGCGGCTTAACTTCCCACCCGCTGGGAGGCAGGGCAGTGCGGTGCTGTTATCCCCGTGGGCGGATGGGGGAAACTGAGGCTCAGAGAAGTGAAGGCCAGTCCTCAGCCTCTCTGAGCCTCAGTTTCCCCCATCTGCCCATGGGGATAACAGCCCCTCTAGCTGGGGTGCTTTGGGCTCAAGCCAGCTGGGCCTGTCGGAGCTAGTCCTGCCACGGGGCGCTGGCTCCTCTGGCATGGGCAGGTCGCTCTGCAGCCCACAGGGGGTTCGCAGCTGGGCAGCTCTCGCTGGAGCACAGACACAAGCGCAGAGGGTCTGTCCGCACCCCACAGCTAACCCCTCCCCTCCCCCCGGGTTTGTTGGTGCTTTAAGCCCCGGGGCAGGGGTGACGTCGGAGCCTGGGTTCCGGTTTCACGCTGGCTGGAACCCGCCCACCTTGCAGTGTGGACACAGGCTGAATCACTCACGGGCACCAGGTCCTCCTTGCCCTTCCCACAATGCCCCTGAGGGGCAGACAAGTTTCCCCCAGCTGATTGGGAAAGCACCCCTGAGCGGCTCAGCGCGGGCTGCTGCAGGACGCATCCGGGCAGTGCCCTCACTCGGCTTGGGCTTTGCTGTCGGGACGCTCACAGCCAAGCAAGGCCACCCCAGGCCGATCCCCCGAGGGGACCCCAGCGGGGCAGGGGCTCGAAACCGGGGCTGTCCGGTCCTGGTGGCGCCACCTCCCCTCTGCCATGCTGCTGTTACAGTACAGCCGCGTGTTGCCTTTTCTCCGCCAGGCTGCGTCCGGCCCCGTCTCTGCCCATTGGGGGCTTGGCGGCTGGCACCACGCAGCCTGCTGTGCCAGGGCTCACCCCAAGCTGCCTCTTGGCTCCCTCTGTCAAGCATTTGTTACATGCAGCAATAAATGAGGCCTGTGGGGATTGTCTCAAGCCGGGGGGCCCATCTGCCCCGGCATCCTGTCTGCAACAGCGGCTGGACCCCAGTGAATCCAGCTCACTCCTGAGCCCCATTCAACGCATGAAGAGATACGAGCCGTGTTTCTGCCAAGTTACTATTACGTGGGCTGCCTAAGCAGCTCCCTGGGCTAGGATTCAAACCCAGATCTCCAGAATCCCGGTCCGGTGCCTTAACTGCAACCCCAGCCCAGGTGCCAGGCCCTGTTACAGCTCCCGAAGAGAGGGAGAGTTCTGGTAGGAGTCCCCACAGCTGCCTCGCTGCCGATGTCATCACGGCTTCCAACCCGAACTGTCAACACTTCAATGCCGAGTCCAGTGAAATGTACCAGACGGATGCCTGGGCTCTTTACTGCCGCAGTATAACCGCAGGAACGGCCCCAGAGGCGCCTGGATTCTGTGGCCGGGGAGCGGGCGTCTCCCCGGGAACGCAGCCTCGTCAGCATCTGCCCGGCTAAGTGCAGCTGCCTCTCTCCGGGAAGCCGCTCGATACCCGAGGCTGCTCCGTTGAGCCGAAATAGCCCGACGCCGCCCTCGGGAGTGGGGCTCCAGTGCCTGGCTCTGGCCCAGATTTGCTGCCTTGAGCTGAGTCTGCAGAGCTGGGGAGGCCAGATGGCACCATTAGTTTGTCTTCACCGAGTCCGGGAATGTGTGTGTGATCAAAGCACCTTCCAGCCACCCTTGAGCTAAAACCATCAGGAGATAGGGGGACATGGGACACAGCGGCGTCTAAGAGCCCCAAACCCTCCGTCTTGCTGGGGGATCCCAGCAAAGACCAACCTCATTGCTGGGTGAGGTCAAGCCAGAGAGGGGGCATGGGGGGCCAGTGTAACTACTGATGGGGAACCGATAGGGGGAGGGGGGGGGAGAAGGATAATTAACCCCTCCTGGATCACCTACTTAGCAGTAATTAGGCAAAGTAACCCCCGACCCAGCTCCCTAGTGCCGCCAGCCTGCTGGGTGACCTTTGGCAAGTCACTTTCCCACCCTGTGCCTCAGTTTCCCCATCTGAAAATGGGGTGAAGTTTTGGGCCCTCCTAGAACAGCCAGTAGCTGCTGCTCTCTGCTTGCCCCGGGTAGTTCAGATCATTGTGTCGAGGCCAGCGGGCCGGGGCGGGCTCTGTCTCCAAGCTGGGCAGTGCCACCCCTGCAGGCTCATCTGCTGGGGCATTAATCCCGAATAAGCTGGCGTGTGAATTCAAAGCACGGTAGCCTCCACGTGGGGACGCTGTGCTGGTCTGGCTTGTGCCTGGGCCACCCAGTCTCTGTTAAATGAGTTTGAGTGGAGTCACGGCAGGGGGCTGGGGGGCACCCGGAGATGGGTGGCAGAATGACCCTGTCTGCCTGTCCTGCAGTAGCAGTAGGTTGTTTACCACACACCTTTCTCTCCGCGGACTAAGGGGGTAGTGCTGCTGTGGGGCGGCCTGGGGAGCAGAGCCCCCACTGACTTCAAGGCAGGAGCAGCACGTGGCCACCTGCTGCAGCCTCTGGCAAGTGCTGCTGGTTGCCACGGAGGGTACCTGCCTGCCGCAGCTAAACCATATCCCGAACCAGCCCCACGGCGAGCTAGATCCTCTCCCCACATTGGAGAAGGGGCTCTTCAGCACTGGATCTGGGCTGCCAAGGGGGTGGCTCTGCAGACAGGTCAGGAAGCAGCCAGCTGTTGGGCCTGCGTGAAGGCAGCTTGGCAAGTCCCGCGCTGGCTCCTAACAGGCCACGCAAACTTGCTTCTGCCCCCGACGGGGCAGCTGGGGATTGAACGGGCCGCGGCGTCTGTCCCTCGGCTTTGCTGCAGGGGATGCTCCAGGTGGCTGCGCCCCAAGGACACTGTAGGCAAAGCAGCTTGGCCTTCTCCGGCCCCCAGCCTCACCTCCCTGCCTCCAGCCTCACCTCCCTGCCCTCTCTTCCAGCTGCCCAGAAAGCCCGGGAGCAATTTGAAGAAGCCGAAAAGTCTCTGAAGGAAATGGAGGATTCCATCCAGTAAGGGGGCAAACGGAGGGGGGCGGTTAAAGGGGTGTGGCAGGAGTGCAGGCTCGGCATTGGGGCTCCACTTCCACGTTGTCCTGTCCCCTCCCACCCCCTCAGCCTGCCCTGAACAAAATTAACTTGGGAAACTCAGATACCTAGAAATGTGACGAAGCCTCTTGCTAGAGGGTGGGAGACTTTATGGTTAAAGCATGAGATGGGCAGGCAGGACTCCTGGGTTCTGTTCCCTGCTCGGGGGTGGGGTGTGGGCCGAGCTGGGCAGGCAGGACTCCTGGGTTCTGTTCCCCGCTCGGGGGTGGGGTGTGGGCCGAGCTGGGCAGGCAGGACTCCTGGGTTCTGTTCCCCGCTTGGGGGTGGGGTGTGGGCCGAGCTGGGCAGGCAGGACTCCTGGGTTCTGTTCCCCGCTTGGGGGTGGGGTGTGGGCTGTGGATAGAGCTGGGCAGGCAGGACTCCTGGGTTCTGTTCCCCGCTCTGGGGTGGGCTGTGGATAGAGCTGGGCAGGCAGGATCCTGGGTTCTGTTCCCCGCCCTGGGAGAGGATTGTGGTCTAGTGGGTAGCACGGGTGTGAGATAAACAGCAGAGGCATCGGGCTGCAGAGCCCCAGAAAGTGAAACTGCCCAGCCTTGTACTGCGGCTGGGATTGGTGATGAACTGCAGCTAGGGCCAGAAGCCAATTAGCTTTCCCCAATTAAGCTGTTAATGAGGACTGGGGATTTCTGAAAATCCCTTCTTGACAAGGCTCCTTGATCTCCGCTGCTCTCCCGTGTCACAGCCTGGCTGTTATGACTGCAGTGTTGCTGCTCTGGGGTGCGGGGGTTGTTTAATAGAGACACCCACCCACCCCCAGGGGACCATGTGTCCCCTCAGAGCTGTTTATTTGGAGCAGTAAATCAGCTTTCCCGCCCCCCCCACCGCAACCCTGACACCTCCCAGGAGATCACAGCGCGATGGAAGCTGACTATAAAAACAAAAAGTGCCCAACCCCCAAGCTGTCTCCTGTTGATCGCGCCCCACCGCGAACTCCGGGCCTGCCCCTGTCCCGGCCCCAGCGGGGGGCTGCAGCACCCTTAGCGGAGAGACCCGTGGGGGCAGACGCTGCAGGGTGGACACACCAGGCTGCCTTGCTGGGGTTTTCTGGTCCAACCCCGCCTCTCACCCAGCCCCTGGGATTTTTCAGCGTACGTGGGGGCGCCCATAGGGGGCACCAGTTCCTGTTTGGGGCCCAGGTCCAGTAAGGTGCTTCAGCACCCAAGTGACACACACACACCCCGTGCTGGGAGATCTCTCCCGACGCGATACCGTCCCGAACTGGGCTCTGGTGTCTGCGCAGCAGCCAGGCACCCCGTAGAGAGACACTGGGAGCTGCCTTCACCAGTCTCTAACCCACTACCCCCCATCTCCCAGAGCTGGGGATAGAACCCCAGAGTCCGGCTCCCAGCCCCTCCCTGCTCTAACCACTCCCGGAGCGGGGAATCAAACCCCGGAGCCCTGACTCCCTCTCTGCTCCTGCTCTAACCACTAGCTCTCCCTGCTGAAGCTGGGGATAGAACCCAGGAGTCCTGAGTCCCAGGATACACACCGCTCTAACCACTAGACACCACTCTCCTCTTAGTGCGGGGGAGAGAATCCTGGAGTCCAGCTCCCAGCCGCTCCCTGCTCTAACCACTCCCCTCCCCGAGCGGGGAATCAAACCCCGGGGTCTTGGCTCCCAGCCCCTCCAAACGCGAGAGCGAGCTGCAGGTTGTAACCCATTTCGGGGGCGTTGGGGGATGGGCTCTAAAGACCCTTCTCCTGGTCAGACCCGTCCCCCCTCCCCCCCGTTTGAGGTAGACGGCACCCCCTGGAGTTCCAGCCAGGCAGCCTGTTCCGATCAATCGAAATCACCCGAGGTCAGTTCCACCCCCTAAAACGGCAGCAGGTGCCAGACTGGGCCTGTAATTGGAGCCCCTCTTCCAAATCCAAGGGCCTCCCCCACCCCCCGGCCACCTGACGGGGGCTGCTGGTCTGAGCCATCAGCCAGCCCGGAGGGAGGGGTTAGAGACCGGCCCGGGGGGTGGCTGGTCTGAGCCCTCAGCCAGCCCGGAGGGAGGGGTTAGAGACCGGTCTGGGGGGTGGCTGGTCTGAGCCCTCAGCCAGCCCGGAGGGAGGGGTTAGAGACCGGTCCAGGGGGTGGCTGGTCTGAGCCCTCAGCCAGCCCAGAGGGAGGGGTTAGAGACCGGTCTGGGGGGTGGCTGGTCTGAGCCCTCAGCCAGCCCGGATGGAGGGGTTACAGACTGGCCCCGGGGGGTGGCTGGTCTGAGCCCTCAGCCAGCCCGGAGGGAGGGGTTAGAGACCGGTCTGGGGGGTGGCTGGTCTGAGCCCTCAGCCAGCCCGGAGGGAGGGGTTAGAGACCGGTCTGGGGGGTGGCTGGTCTGAGCCCTCAGCCAGCCCGGAGGGAGGGGTTAGAGACCGGCCCGGGGGGTGGCTGGTCTGAGCCCTCAGCCAGCCCGGAGGGAGGGGTTAGAGACCGGTCCGGGGGGTGGCTGGTCTGAGCCCTCAGCCAGCCCGGAGGGAGGGGTTAGAGACCAGCCCGGGGGGGTGGCTGGTCTGAGCCCTCAGCCAGCCCGGAGGGAGGGGTTAGAGACCAGCCCGGGGGGGTGGCTGGTCTGAGCCCTCAGCCAGCCCAGAGGGAGGGGTTAGAGACCAGCCCGGGGGGGTGGCTGGTCTGAGCCCTCAGCCAGCCCGGAGGGAGGGGTTAGAGACCAGCCCGGGGCGGTGGCTGGTCTGAGCCATCTGCCCGCCCGGAGGGAGGGGTTAGAGACCGGCCCGGGGGGTGGCTGGTCTGAGCCCTCAGCCAGCCTGGAGGGAGGGGTTAGAGACCGGCCCGGGGGGTGGCTGGTCTGAGCCATCTGCCCGCCCGGAGGGAGGGGTTAGCTATGGAACGGCGACCGGTCCGGGGGGTGGCTGGTCTGAGCCCTCAGCCAGCCCGGAGGGAGGGGTTAGAGACCGGCCCGGGGGGTGGCTGGTCTGAGCCCTCAGTCAGCACGGAGGGAGGGGTTAGAGACCGGTCCGGGGGGTGGCTGGTCTGAGCCCTCAGTCAGCCTGGAGGGAGGGGTTAGAGACCGGCCCCGGGGGGTGGCTGGTCTGAGCCCTCAGTCAGCCCGGAGGGAGGGGTTAGAGACCGGCCCGGGGGGGTGGCTGGTGGTCTGAGCCCTCAGCCAGCCCGGAGGGAGGGGTTAGAGACCGGCCCGGGGGGTGGCTGGTCTGAGCCCTCAGCCAGCCCGGAGGGAGGGGTTAGAGACCGGCCCGGGGGGTGGCTGGTCTGAGCCCTCAGCCAGCCCAGAGGGAGGGGTTAGAGACCAGCCCGGGGCGGTGGCTGGTCTGAGCCATCTGCCTGCCCGGAGGGAGGGGTTAGAGACCGGCCTGGGGGGTGGCTGGTCTGAGCCATCTGCCCGCCCGGAGGGAGGGGTTAGAGACCGGCCCGTGGGGGTGGCTGGTGGTCTGAGCCCTCAGCCAGCCCGGAGGGAGGGGTTAGAGACCGACCTGGGGGGTGGCTGGTCTGAGCCATCTGCCCGCCCGGAGGGAGGGGTTAGAGACCGGCCCGGGGGGTGGCTGGTCTGAGCCCTCAGTCAGCCCGGAGGGAGGGGTTAGAGACCGGCCTGGGGGGTGGCTGGTCTGAGCCCTCAGCCAGCCCGGAGGGAGGGGTTAGAGACCGGCCCGGGGGGTGGCTGGTCTGAGCCCTCAGTCAGCCCGGAGGGAGGGGTTAGAGACCGGCCTGGGGGGTGGCTGGTCTGAGCCCTCAGTCAGCCCGGAGGGAGGGGTTAGAGACCGGCCCTGGGGGGGTGGCTGGTCTGAGCCATCTGCCCGCCCGGAGGGAGGGGTTAGAGACCGGCCCAGGGGGTGGCTGGTCTGAGCCCTCAGCCAGCCCAGAGGGAGGGGTTAGAGACCGGCCCGGGGGGTGGCTGGTCTGAGCCATCTGCCCGCCCGGAGGGAGGGGTTAGAGACCGGCCCGGGGGGTGGCTGGTCTGAGCCATCTGCCCGCCCGGAGGGAGGGGTTAGCTACGGAACGGCGACCGGTCCGGGGGGGATGGCTGGTCTGAGCCCTCAGCCAGCCCGGAGGGAGGGGTTAGCTACTGGAATGGCGACCGGTCCGGGGGGGGTGGCTGGTCTGAGCCCTCAGTCAGCCTGGAGGGAGGAGTTAGAGACCGGCCCCGGGGGGTGGCTGGTCTGAGCCCTCAGTCAGCCCGGAGGGAGGGGTTAGAGACCGGCCCGGGGGGTGGCTGGTCTGAGCCCTCAGCCAGCCCGGAGGGAGGGGTTAGAGACCGACCTGGGGGGTGGCTGGTCTGAGCCATCTGCCCGCCCGGAGGGAGGGGTTAGAGACCAGTCCAGGGGTTGGCTGGTCTGAGCCATCTGCCCGCCCGGAGGGAGGGGCTAGAGACCGACCTGGGGGGTGGCTGGTCTGAGCCCTCAGTCAGCCCGGAGGGAGGGGTTAGAGACTGGCCCGGGGGGGTGGCTGGTCTGAGCCCTCAGCCAGCCCGGAGGGAGGGGTTAGAGATCGGCCTGGGGGGTGGCTGGTCTGAGCCATCTGCCCGCCCGGAGGGAGGGGTTAGAGACCGACCTGGGGGGTGGCTGGTCTGAGCCCTCAGCCAGCCCGGAGGGAGGGGTTAGAGACCGGCCCGTGGGGGTGGCTGGTGGTCTGAGCCCTCAGCCAGCCTGGAGGGAGGGGATAGAGACCGACCTGGGGGGTGGCTGGTCTGAGCCATCTGCCCGCCCGGAGGGAGGGGTTAGAGACCGACCTGGGGGGTGGCTGGTCTGAGCCCTCAGCCAGCCCGGAGGGAGGGGTTAGAGACCGGCCCGTGGGGGTGGCTGGTGGTCTGAGCCCTCAGCCAGCCCGGAGGGAGGGGTTAGAGACCGGCCCGGGGGGTGGCTGGTCTGAGCCCTCAGCCAGCCCGGAGGGAGGGGTTAGCTACAGGAACGGCGACCGGTCCGGGGGTTGGCTGGTCTGAGCCCTCAGTCAGCACGGAGGGAGGGGTTAGAGACCGGCCCGGGGGGTGGCTGGTCTGAGCCCTCAGCCAGCCCGGAGGGAGGGGTTAGAGACCGGCCCGGGGGGTGGCTGGTCTGAGCCCTCAGCCAGCCCGCAGGGAGGGGTTAGCTAGGGGAACGGCGACCGGCCCGGGCGGTGGCTGCGACAGCTGGCGAGCGCACAGCTGTAAGGGCAGCGGGCGGCCACAGGGTCGGAGCCAGAGGAAGGTCCAGCGTGATCCAGCGGCTGGAACCTGGAGCCAGACAACCTCAGGCTGGAAACTGACAGGGAGCGTACGGAGCCGCTGGCCCAACTGGCCGCTTTGAAATCGAGACGGGGGCTGTCCGAAAGGGCTACCGGGGGCAGGTCTCTGGCCTGTGTCCCTGTGAACAGGGCAGGTGGGATTGGTCAAACCCCAGCAGCAGCCTGGGCGAACATGGAGCCTTCCGTCCCATCAGGAGGGAGGAAGCACCAGTGCCTCTTCCCCCATTACCCTGCCCCCCACTGCTGGGGTGGAGCGCAGCGGGCAGGCTGTGCAGGGTAGAACAGGATGTGGAGCGGGGCAGATCGAAAGGGGAGCTGTGGGGGAAGATCTGGCAGGCTGGGATTTGGCCAGGCCTCTGCTGTTCACACCCCAGCTCTGGCAATGTTCTTTAGGTTGTCCTCCGTGCAGGGGTTCTCTGTTCTGCCATCCACGGGTGGGGAAACTGAGGCACGGGAGAGGAACGTGACTTTCTACGTGGTCTAGGAGCAAGTTAGCACAGCTAGGGATAGAATCCAGGAGTCCTGACTCCCACCCAGCCCCCTGCACTAACCACATACCCCACTGCACTCCTAGGGCTGGGGATAGAACCCAGGAGTCCTGACTCCCAGCCCCCTGCTCTAACCACTAGTCCCAACTCCCCTCCCAGAGCTGAAAGCTCAGCTGCCAGCACTCAGTTAAGCTGGAGTTCGGCAGCTTGGCCAAGGCATCTGGCCCCCTCCCCCCTTCTCCAGCTGACTGCAGCCTGCCCCAGAGAGGCCAGTAATTGGCAGTAGCCCTGGCTACCAGTACTGGGGAGGTAACCCAGACAGCCCCCCCTTGCTGACGGCAGGTGCTCAAGTCCCCTGGGGTCCAGCCCGTGGCAGCTGGCGAGTGTGGCAGGAGCAAAGTGGGGCCTGGAATTTTATCCCCCTCCCCTCCAATATCCCATCTCTGCCCCTCCCAGGGCTGGCTGGGGTCAAGCCCTGGGACTGCCCAGTACCCCCCCCCCCCAAAAAAAAACCCCACCCCCCTCCTCCCATGAGCTAGGTCAGGGAGCTGAAGGCAGGGATGGCCCATTGCAAGTGGGAGATGACTTGAGATCTGAGAATTTCTGGTTGGCACAAAGTGAACCCTGGGAGCCAGGACTCCTGGGTTCCACCCCAGCTCAGGGAGGAGAGTGGGGTCTGGTGGTTAGAGCAGGGGGGAACTGGGAGCCGGGACTCCTGGGTTCTATCCCCAGCCTTGGGATGGGAGTGGGGTCTGGTGGTTAGAGCAGGAGGAGCTGGGAGTCAGGACTCCTGGGTTCTATCCCTGGCTCTGGGAGGGGAGGGGGATCTAGTGGTTAGAGGAGGGGGAGCTGGGAGTCAGGACTCCTGGGTTCTATCCCCAGCTCTGGGAGGGGAGTGGAGTCTAGTGGTTAGAGCAGGGGAATGGGGAATGGGAGCCAGGACTCCTGGGTTCCACCCCAGCTCAGGGAGGGGAGTGGGGTCTGGTGGTTAGAGCAGGAGGGAATGGGAGCCAGGACTCCTGGGCTCTGTTCTCAGCTCAGGGAGGGGAGTGGTGTCTAGTGGCTTGAGTGGTGGTTTCTGTTCCTTCCTCAGGCCCTGACACACACACCCCACGTACTATCACCTTTTTTTGCCTCAGTTTCCCCGTTCTAAAATGAGGCGAGTAACTTTCCCCTGCCTGAGGGGGAGAGACACCATGTCTGCTGGGGGGCTTTGAAAATGAAAAGTGCTGGGAGCAGGGGTGGGGGAGCGGTCACCAGCCACCCTTGTTGTGCCAGGGGGATGGGAGTGAGGGAAGAACCGAGGCTTTAATGCCCCTGAGAGGAGCAGGACTCAGGAGCCAAGGGTGCCGGGGAGTCGCTGCCGTACGGGGTGAATGGAGGGCAGGCCACGGGGGCAAAGGGCTGGCTTCCCAGTGGACCCAGACAGCAGGAAATCATGTCATCCGGGTGGCCCAGAGAGCAAAGCAGAGGTCATGGGGGTGGCGTCCCTGCTCTGTCACTTGAGCACGTCACGGAGCTGCTCTGTGCCTCAGTTTCCCCAGCAGTACACTGTCCTTCCCAAGGGGCTTGGGGGGGGCTAGACACTCTGGCGATGGGGGGGTGGGGTGTGTATGTCCCCGAGAGAGCCGGGGTCTGAAAGGAGCTGAACCGCGGGGCTGACCTCTTCCCCCCGCCCCTGTGTCGTTCCAGGAGTCTGGAGAAGGAGATCTCGTTTGATTTCGGCCCCCAGGGGGAGTTCGCGTATCTCTACAGCCAGTGCTACGAGCTCAGCACCACCGAGTAGGTGCCGGTGATCGGTTTGATTCCCCCCTCCCGCCCTCAAACTGCAAACTTTCCCTGGGGCGCCCTGGGACTGACCCACCTCCAGGATCTCTGAGCCAGCCCGAGGTTTTCGGCCGGACTCCGGCTCTGCCTCTGGGGTAACGCCCAGAGGACGCTCCGCTAACCTCGAGCGATGCATTGAATGTGCTGCTCGCTTGGGATGGTGTCAGCAGGACGCCTGGGTTCCCTTCCCAGCTCCACCACCGGCCTGCTGGATGACGATGGGCAAGTCACGTTCCCGCTCGGTCCTCAGTTTCCCCTCCCACTCAGCTCTCGGTCGGGGGTCCGGGCAGCGCCTGGGGCCCGCTCAGTTGGGGGGCGGGGGGGTGCCAGGGTACAGGGTGACAGCATTAATTAGATCCTTGTGTATGGATGTGGTAACTGAGGCACGGACAAGGGGAGTGGCCCCGGTGTCACAGTATGCCAGTGGCAGAGCCAGGAATAGAACCCAGGAGTCCTGACCCTGTCAGGCTCCTGCTCTAACCACTAGCCCCCACTCCCCTGCCAGGCCTGGGAGCAGAGCCCTGGCTCAGCCTGGCACCTCTCCACGCCGTCCCCTGTGAGTTCCCAGCAACGCTGGGGCTGCCGATTTGTTCCAACCCACCTCAGCTGGGTGCCCGACCTGCCTTCAGGCGCCAGTGTGGGGGCGGCAGGAACTGAGCTGCCTCCTTGGCATCCAGTCATCGGACACGGGGTGAGCGGCGCTGGGCACGGTCCCTCCTGGAGAGGAGCGGAAAAATTTTCCACTTCCCCCCTCTCGAAACAGGTCAAACTTCGTCCCCAAGGCCTGGCTCAGCTCCGGGGGGGAGGCGGGGTCAGAGCTCTGCTTGGCCAGGAGTTTTTCTGGGGCTCAGCCCCCCATCCCCACCCCCGGATTTCCCTCCCCCAAAACTGCTCAGCAGTCGCCCGGGGATGTGAACTGGGAAAACCCAGCCTTGAAGGGGAAAGTGGCGCCATCTCTCTCCCCCCTCCTAATCTCTCTCAGCTGTATCCTCCCAACCCCCGTCTGAGCGTCTCTCCACTGTACAGATGGGGAAACTGAGGCCCAGTGGGAGAATCATCTGCCCACACTCACAGGGTGTGGTAATGGCTGAGCTGGGGATAGAACTCAGGAGTCCTGATGCCCAGCTCCCTTGCTCTAACCACTAGACCCCACCCCCCTCTTGGAAGAGGGTTGCCTGGAAATCCGGACTCCTGGGTTCTATTCCAGCTCTGTGAGGGGAGGGGGGTCTAGTGGTTAGGGCCGAGCAGGGAAACCGGAGGGCTGGTTTCTATCCTCGATGCCTCATCTCACTGGTGCTCAGACCCTAGGACAAGCTGCTGGCTCCGTGCCTTGATTTCCCCCTTTCACTCCCTTGGGGCTGTCCCTGTGCTGGGTGCTCTGAGATCCAGGCGACCCTCACTGAGTCTGCAGGGGGAATTAACCTGCCTGGATCAGCTTCTCCAGATCGCTGCACAGCCCTGGGGGTGTGAGGGGGCTGCTCTGCTTCGTGTCCCCCCCCCATTATTTTCTTGGCTGCCAGATGGATGCGCTCGCTAACGAGTTGTTTTTTCCTGGTAGCTGTTTAGGACTAATTTCCCCAGAGTCACAGAGCAGCTCCCAAATGCCACCTTGTCTCTTTAAGGCAGGTCCCCCCCCGCCCCCCCCCCGCAAATCATTGCCCAGGTGATGCGCCACAGCAACGCATCATGGGGAGGGGTCAGCTGGGAAATGGAGAGGGAGGGGGTAGGAAGGGGGGAGCAGGGTGGGGGCTGGGGAATGGAGGGGGAGGGGGGTAGGAAGAGGGGAGTGGCGTGGGGGCTGGGGAATGGGGGGAGGGATAGGAAGGGGGGAGAGGGTGGGGGATGGGGAATGGGGGGAGGGGGGTAGGAAGGGGGGAGCAGGGTGGGGGCTGGGGAATGGAGGGGGAGGGGGGTAGGAAGAGGGGAGTGGCGTGGGGGCTGGGGAATGAGGGGAGGGATAGGAAGGGGGGAGAGGGTGGGGGATGGGGAATGGGCGGAGGGGGGTAGGAAGAGGGGAGTGGCATGGGGGCTGGGGAATGGGGGAGAGGGGGTAGGAAGGGGGGAGTGGAGAGGGTAGGAATGGGGGCTGGGGAATGGGGGAGAGGGGGTAGGAAGGGGGGAGTGGAGAGGGTAGGAATGGGGGCTGGGGAATGGGGGAGAGGGGGTAGGAAGGGGGGAGTGGAGAGGGTAGGAATGGGGGCTGGGGAATGGGGGAGAGGGGGTAGGAAGGGGGGAGTGGAGAGGGTAGGAATGGGGGCTGGGGAATGGGGGAGAGGGGGTAGGAAGGGGGGGTGTGGAGAGGGTAGGAATGGGGGCTGGGGAATGGGGAGAA